>NW_024426230.1:12557642-12595054 GCF_017311325.1 Ursus maritimus
GGCCAGGCTTCATCAAAGAGCAGACTTAGTGTTGATATTTAGATCCATAATATAACCAGGGAGTAGTTGTGTTTTACACTGTCTCCACTCAGGCAGAAATAATGAGAGTATAATCTTCCCCACTGGTGAAAGATGTGTCACTTGTAAAGTAAATGCAGTGTAACAATCATTCACCTTATCAGACTCATTCTCCATAAAGGAAAGAATATTCCTCCTATTAGCCTGCTTTGGTCTTGATCTTCAGGGACCACTGCTACCATCAACGCTTACTATCCCTGTGCTGAGAAACATTTTCCTCTTATAACTGAGACCTGACAGCTTTACAAAAGCAACCTCTTGAGCTAGTTGGAAGAATAAGTTCCAATAATATCTAATAAGATCCCTTTGACTCAATATCCTTCTGATGGAGGTAAGGAAAAAGGTTTGCCAGTTTATATAGCCACTAGTTGAATTTCTCTTTCAGAATTTGTGTGGTTGCCTTTTCAGGAGGAAGCTCTCCCCGTCCACACACATATACACCCCAGAAACAAAAACAAGAGAAAACAAACAAAAAACTCAGTCAAAAATGAAATTCTGTTATTCTTCAGAGAATTGTAGAGTAAACCCAGGTGTCTCCCCCATGACCTCCGCAACAATGCCCAATTGAAACAGGCAAGAGAAGCTTTCAGTAGTTTTGTTCAAGTAGCCATGAACTGGAAATGTGATTGGATTCAACAGCTCAAGAATCACATGATGACCCTGTGGCACCTACCAGACAACCCCAGGTCCCAGTTTCCCTCTAGAGGGAGAGTGAAGTCCAGAGCCTCTCTGAGCATGTGCATGGCAAAAGATTTATGCTGCCCTCTGCTGGTGAGCGGCTCTCCTGCAAATTTTTACAAGGGGATGGGGGCCTGGGTAGGTTGACTACTACCCCACTTCCAGCCCCATTCCTAGCAGCCTCAAGAGAAATAATCAACTAAACTTAGAAGTTGAGAGGGGTGAGGCTGAAGTGAGAGTGGAGCAGGGGAAGAATGTACGGGACAGAGAGGCAGAACCAACACCACTGATATGTCACTATTAGAATCTAATATAGCCACTGGGTTCATCTCTGCATTTGCTTTGTGGAGGGAAATTTTCATTCGGACTCTCATGTGACATTTGAGTTACTTAGTCCTGAATGCATTCAGAAAATGCATTTCACTAATGCCCCCTAATTCATAGGGGCTGCTGTTTTCCAGTCACCATGATCCTTAATCAGTGTAGTTGTATAGCATGTAGATAGTCTATAAAAGTGCTTAATAAAAATCATTTAATTCTAAATTACATGAGTGCACTTAACCTAAAGATATTAAAACTGATTGTTTGATGTATTGCCATGAGTAGGCAGAGATTCAAAAATAAAAGCTTCCTGCACCTAAATCAAAGAGCACCAAGCTCATAGCCACTCGGTACAAGCACATGCATCAGTGTCATGAAGCTTGGCTATGACTAACTAACCCATTTTAGGCTTTTAAACTGTAAATACGAAGTACTTGAATTTGATCAGCGATGAGATACATAAGTGAGTTTTTCCGAGCAAAGTACTGTGTGTGACCTGATATCCTGTTAGAAGCCTGTGGAGATCACCTGTCGCTGATTTGCAGACTTGGTGAGGGCAGCCGGGGCCAGCCGCTGGCTTTTGGCAGGGCTGATACACAATGCTAGTCTAGACCCGAGCCTAGAGGCAAGTCTGGTGTGAGTAAATAGGAAAGAGCGATTTTCACTGACTGCATTTTTACCCTTGATTTTCCTGGTAACTACACTTAGACTTGCTTGACTCACATAGTTCAACCCTCAGCACGATACCATATCTAGTGAGAAACTTAAATCAGTCTTGATTATGGATCAGAATAAATTTTGGAGAGATATGTCTGTCAAATTTGAGGTATCTCAATAATTTCCATGGTTTAATGAGTGTGGTAGGAAGGATTATAAAATACCTACTCTTTCTCTGTTCCAGATAACAAATATGTCTTACCTTTCTTTACAATTGTTTTCTCAGTTATGAGATTGACTCTCTGCTTTCTTTAAAGCTTTCTTGTAAGTGGTTAAGCTGGAAGAAGAGGAAAAAAAGAAGTATCCTCTTCTCCTTCCCTTCATGTTAACAGTGCTTTCTGTCTAACTTTTGAAAGCTTCTATAAAACTGAAACTTTTAGAGTCATTTGAAGGAAAATGGAGATTTCAGAAATATTCAGGAAAATGCATAGATTCCATACATCCCATTGAGAACCAAACAGGAGTTGACTAATGAGGTAGCTAACTCATTGTGAATCATCTGTTCAGTACCTGTTGAGTGTAACATGATGTGGTGGGTGATGAGAAGCTTAACTAAATAAATGGAAAGTAAAATACTGTAATCTTGGAACATATAGTCGGCAAGTCTAAGTCTGGAAGAAAACACCACCCTGTTATCATGTAAGTGCCTTCAATGCTGGCTAAAGTCAGTTTCTCTAGAAACAGACTCTGAATTGGAGATTGTATGCAAGAGACTTTGGGGAGTATGAGGAAGTGAGAGAAGCAAGGCTTGGCAGAGGAGGAAGTTGAGCTGTGAATGCAATTGTAATAGAGGTCTGCTAATCCTCTGGGATGTTCTGGGATGAGGATAATCTTTAAGAGTTGTCCCAATTGAGGCAAGGGAGTCTGGCTTTTAGTCCCTACATTGACTAGTCATCATTGGATGCAGGCTCCCCCATGGAGGAGCATAGCCTTGGATGAGGCAGCTCTCTTTGGCCGGGAAACTTCCAGAAAGAGACTCAGCCTTGAGCCTTCTAAGCCAGAGCAACACTCCCAGCAGCTGAGGTGAGGTGGGGAGGTGGGGAATGAGTATCTTGGTCCTGAAGGGAGAAATCTCAGTAGTACACTAGGGCATCCATAGTAGTCTCAGCTGTGTGCTTCTTGGAGCCATTTGCTTTTACAATAAGGTCACTTCATCCAGGAAACAG
The DNA here is from genome assembly GCF_017311325.1 of Ursus maritimus. NCBI lineage: Eukaryota > Metazoa > Chordata > Mammalia > Carnivora > Ursidae > Ursus > Ursus maritimus. The sequence goes on from NW_024426230.1 coordinate 12,560,603, forward strand.
CTTCTCAGGTTTCTGGTTGGTGTTGCTTCTTGGCTATACTTCCAAGGGGAATATTAGTAGAAAAAAATGACAACCCTTGCTGCTGTCACTGGTCTCAAGGACCATATCTGATACACGCTCGTCCTCCTGTCATTACCCATTCTAGATTTCCTTTACCCTTGGGTAGCACCTCTGCTGGTCTAATCACTTAAATGGCAGGTTAATTTAGACCCTCAGCCCTGAGGGGTATGAGCTTCTGGTCACCATGCACTTTTAGACCATGGCTACTGCATAATAAAGTCTTCTTATTGTCCAAATTGGACAGGAGAATACAAAAACAAACTCTGTTGGCTCATCTGAGTAACAAACCTCTAATCCCATTGTATAATAGCAGCTCTGTTCTCTAATGGCTAAGGTCAATTGTCTTTGTTAGGATGGTGATTTTCTTTTGCTTACTGGTCTCTTGGCATGAGATGCCTAAAGTGACCAAGCAGGAAGCTATTGCTTCAAGTTTGAAGCGGCTCTTATTGTGTCCCCTGGTAGAAGTATTTCCCCTCTAGGAATTAGGACTCGTATTTTCATAGAACCAGAGCAGATCACTGGGAGTGTTGGGCAGCAGAACCACCCCTAGTTTTATTTCTTCATTCCCAGTTCAATATTTTCTATCCATTAAGGACACAAAAACTACATGATGATGATTGATTTCTGGTATATACCATGTCCTAGGGGATGCCCCATAGTTGCAGGGCATCGAGGCTACGCTGGCCTCAAAAGAAACTGACTTCAGCCAGCCGTGAGAAGGCTGCTCTGCCTATTGTTTTGGAGCTCTCTAAGGACAGCATCTTACGGATGGTGTGGTATTTGCTTACTGATATCTCTCCTTCACTGTAGACAGTCTTGGTCCAAGGCAGTGTTATGTGAGACCCGTAGCTGTAGGAAGTGAAAAACTATATACAGCCATGGAGGCCTGTGACTTTCACACTTCACCTTAAATTGCTGGTTAGTTATCCCTTTGCCTTTCATTGTCTTTGTCAAATATATATTGATAATACCCATCAACAGTCAATCAGTTCCCTAGTCCTTATGAGTACTTTTCCTGGTCATCTCAAACACCTGAGGTATGTACGAGTCAGTACATTCCCTTCTACTGGCGTCTCGTCTGGTTCACTACCTGTAAGAGTTCTAATAACTGCATTGACATGGCGTGCCGGGCTTATCCGTTCTCCCCTTACCACCAGTTGTGGGGTCCACCAGTTGGGCAGTGCAGAAGCCAGCTTCACAGTCCTATTTTATAATCCATTTCCTAGGATCATTCCTATGCCACCTGTCTTAGGTCAGGTTCTGAGAACCAAACCGAGACATAGATTTGCTGCAAGATGTTTACTGGAGGAATTTCTTGAAATAACACCCGTGAAAAGTTCAGGAAGCAGAAATAGGCAAGAAGGACAAATTGAACTGCCATGAATATAGTTGCAATTGAAACCTCAGGCAGTCCCATAGAAAGTGCTGTTGCTGGGATGGTCCTTCTGAGTGATCCCAAATTGAGGCACAGGGGCCAGGTTTTTGTACCACTGCACTTGGGAGGCGGTGTCACATTGGACAAGACAGCTTCCTCTGGCAAGTCGGGATTTCTCCACTGTGGTTCTATTGCGATTTTGGACTGGATAATTCCTTGCTGGGAGAGAGAGCTGTCCTGTATTTTAGGACAGTTAGCAAGCATCCTTGGCTCTCCCTACTAAATTCCTCCCACCCACTCCCCAATCAAGATGCCTCCCAAATTGCCAAATATCTCCTGGGGACAATTATGTCCCCAGTTGAGGCTACTGAGCTGAGGGCATTTCACACAAAGAATGTAGCTGAGAGCCATTAGCAGTCAACACCTCTGAAAGCGGAGGGAACGTGCCTGGGCCCTAGAAGGAGGAATCCAGGCAGTACGGCTGCAGCATCTAGCACATGTCATCTGTGATGTCAGTTACTAAATAAATGGAGGAGGAAAATATATATACTTCAAATAATGCAAGCTTTCAGTACTTTTATACTGGAATCTTTAATCCATTTGGCATTTATTTTAGGGATGATATGAAGTTGGACTCTAATTTCATTTTTTCAAAAGTTACAATTAATTATCTAGTATTTTTAATCGAATAGGCCATCATTTCCTTGTTAACTTGAAATGCCTCTGGTCATACATATAATTTCTAGTATACCAGTATACACATGGGTCTGTTGTAGTTTAAGATTTTCTTTGTTTATTTGGGAGAGAGCAGAGAGAGCAAGCAAGAGGGAAGAGCAGAGGGACAAACAGACTCCCCCTGAGCAAGGTTTGAGCTACCGATCCCAGGACCCGGGATCATGACCTGAGCTGAAGGCAGACCCTTAACGAACTGAGCCAACCAGGCACCCACACATGAGTCTGTTTTTGGACTTCCCATTCAGTTCTGAAGATCCACGTGTCTCTTTTGGTATCCATACCCTGCTATTGTGAAACTATGAAGTTATTGTTCTTTTTCAATGTAGGTATTATTCTTCCTTAGAACTACTTGATGATTATCACCCATTTATTCTTCCAGATAAAATTCAAGTGAACTTATAAATCCCCTAATCTCCAAAAATGATGATTTGAATGTTTATTAAAATTGCATTAAACTTATAGGGTAATTTAGAGAGTGGTGATATCTTTACAACATGAAGTTTTCCCCTCTAGAAACCTGATATTTCTCTCCAATTATCCAAATTTTCATTTTGTGTACTTCAGTAACATTCTGTAGTTTTCTTTGATATAGATTGTGATGTACATTTACACATGTGGGAGGGAAGGCTATTGTGTATGAGTTTTTCTCTATTATATTTTGAAATTTTACTAGAAAATGATTGATTTTATGTCTTTATTGTTTATCTGTTACTTTTACTAATTTTACTAGTCTGATTGCTTTTTTAGTTAATTAATTAATTTTCTTAGAGAGGGAGATTGGGAGGGAGCACAGGGAGAGGGAGAAACTTAAGGTGGCCCCATGCCCAGTGCAGAGCCGGACTCAGGAGCTAGCCTACTTGACCTGAGATGACCTGAGCCGAAATCAAGAGTGGGTGCTTAACTAATGGAGCCACCCAGGCACCCCGGAAGAGTGCCTTTTATTTTTATTTTTTATTTTTATAATAATTTTTTTATTGATACGTTAGTCACCATAGAGTACATCCCAAGTTTTTGATGTAAAAGTTCCATGATTGATTACTTGCGTATAACACCCAGTGCACCATGCAATACATGCCCTCCAATACCCATCATGGGCCTATCCCAATCCCCCACTCCCCCCCTCTAAAGCCCTCAGTTTGTTTCCCACAGTCCATAGTCTCTCATGGTTCATTCCCCTTCTGTTTCCCCCTTCTCTCTTCCCTTTCTTCTCCTACCAATCTTCCTACTTCTTATGTTCCATAAATGAGTGAAACTATATGATAATTCTCTTTCTCTGCTTGACTTATTTTGCTTAGCATTATCTCCTCCAGTCCTGTCCATGTTGCTGCAAATGTTGTGAAATCGTTCTTTTGATGGCTAAGTAATATTCCATTGTATATATGGACCACATCTTCTTAATCCAGTCATCTGTTGAAGGGCATCTTGGCTCCTTCCACAAACTTTAGCTATTGTGGACAATGCTGCTATGAACATTGGGGTGCATATGGCCCTTCTCTTCACTACATCTGTATCTTTGGGGTAAATACCCAGTAGTGCAATTGCTGGATCATAAGGTAGTTCAATTTTTAACTCTTTAAGGACCTCCACACTGTTTTCCAAAGTGGCTGTACCAACTTGCATTCCCACCAACAATGTAAGAGGCATACCCTTTCTCCACATCCTTTCCAACATTTGTTGTTTCCTGCCTTGTCAAGATAAAAAGCTTCTGCACAGCCAAGGAAACAGTCAAAAAATGAAGAGGCAGGCCACGGAATGGGAGAAGATATTTGCAAATGACACTACAGATAAAGATTAGTCCCAAGATCTACAAAGACTTCTCAAACTCAATAGACGGGAAACAAATAATCAAATAAAAAAATGGGCAGAAGATATAAACAGACACTTTTCCAATGAAGACATACAAATGGCTAACTGACACATGAAAAAATGTTCAAAATCATTAGCCATCAGGGAAATTCAAATCAAAACCACATTGAGATACCACCTACGCCAGTTAGAATGGCAAAAAGAAGAGTGCCTTAAAAGGAAGGCCTCCGATGTTTTACCAAGTTTGATGTGTCGGTTCTTTCAGATAAATGCTTTGTATTATTTTATAAACATTTTCTTCTTCGCTCTTTTTGTGAGCTCCACGCCCAGTATGGTGGGCTGGAACTCATTACCCTGACATCAAGAAAGCATCATGCTCTACTGACTGAGCCAGCCAGGCACCCCATCTTCTGTTTCTAGCTTATTAAAGGTTTACTGCTTATTAGGGTTTTTAATAAGAATGAATATTGAATTTCATCAGTTGCCACTGAGATATTAATTAATTATTGACTAGAAGGTAGCTGGCAGAGTGCCAGTAATCTGAGGACAAGTATACTGAGCATTATTTTGGAATGTAATTACTCCTTCTGTCTTTTGCAAATGCCTACTAGGTAGAAACTCCCCAGTATGAGAGTACATGCACTCCAGCCTGAATGCTAGCAAGAACACATGCTTGGGAGGGGATAGAGAAATCCACTATATTCCTGTTTGAGGGCAAAGAAACTCCAAGAGATGCAGACAGGAATTGCTGCAGCCAGAGATACAGAAAAAGAGCCAAGTTCCAACTACACTGGGTCCCTGGGCGAAAAAGGGGCACCAGAGAAAGTGGACCTCACTGTGTTTATCAGGGCATTAAATGATGCATCACTTACAGTAGACACATGTAGTTTAACTCCCCAAATAACTAAGCTTCAAAACTCCAGTTCATCTCCTTATTCTTAGAGCCCATTGCTTGGAGAAAATCAACTCTCTTAGAAATTGAGATTAAAGACAGCCCTCTCAAGGAAATACTGAATAAAAAGTATATTTTCAGGTAAACAAAACAGGTAAGATTTGTGTGGGCATTACCAACCCATCCTTAGTTGAAGCCCATTGAAACTCAGGTTATATTATCTTGATAATAGTCCATTTGCCATTTATATTGTATGCCAGCACTTAATAAGCTTGTCTCTTTCTATGATTGGGTTATACAGAGTTTCCAAAACAAACAAACAAACATTAAAAACTGTTACGTTTATAGGGTAGGCAATTTTTATTCCATCTTCTATTAAAAATGTAAGTCAGTCAGGTCTTTTCTTTCACTTGGTAAGAATCAGGCAGGGGCGCCAGGGTGGCTCAGTCGTAAGCGTCTGCCTTCAGCTCAGGGCGTGATCCTGGAGTCCTGGCATCGAGCCCCACATCGTTCTTCTGCTGGGACCCTGCTTCTTCCTTTCCACTCCCCCTGCTTGTGTTCCCTCCCTCGCTGGCTGTCTGTCAAATAAATAAATAAATCTTTAAAAAAAAAAAATATATATATATATATATATATAAAAGAATCAAGGAAGGAGTTAAGATGGCAGAGGAGTAGGGGACCCCTTTTCAGCCGGGTCCCCCTAGTCGAGTTGGATAGGTACCAGACCATCCTGAACACCCACGGAATCAGCCTGAGACACAGGAAGATACATCTGGATCTCTACAAATGAACATTCCAGTGATGAGTATTGAGGTGCAGCGGGGAGCCGTGGAAACCTCCCACAGATATGGAAGATAACGGAAGGGGAGGGAGCCGCTGCATTCAGGCGCCGGAAGTGGTAGCCACCTGCAAGCGGGAGCGGGGCTCCACGGGACCGGCACCCGTGAGGCACTGAGACCGTGAGCTGGGGGACCGTGCCACCAGACTGAAAACTCGGAGCCCGTGCGCTGGTGGATCCAGACTGAGACCAGGAGCTCCAGGAGCGCCTGGGGGCAGCTGGCGGTGTTAGAAACACAAAGGACAGAGAGCACCAGCCCTGGAAGTGAGGAGCTGGGACGCGGTGTGGGGCGCACATCCTGGATGCTGCAGGGGTTGAGCAGCATGAACAGAAACAGAGTTAAAGTGGCCAGAACATCAGTGGAGAATGGTCTGCATCCCTCTGTTCTGTGACAGAGGCTGAGATCGGCCACTGCTACCTGACTCTCAGAAGAGGCACACAAAGCCAGGGAAAGCCAGCCAGAGAACAAAAGCCTGAAAAGACCGGCTCACAGTGTGCCCATCCCCATCCCCGCAGGGGACAGGAGACTCTACCCAAACAGGGTTGCCTGAGATTGGCACTGGCAGGCCCCTCCCCAGAAGGAGGCTGAAAATCAAAGCCACATCTGTAAGATCCCTATAAAACAAGGGCACACGGCCTGGGTCCCAGTCAATAATTTGGGCTCTGGACACCCCGCAACCTCTCCTCATCAGAATGACGAGAAGGAGAAATCCCCCCAGCAAAGAAAAGGACGCGTCTGTGGCTCTCTGCCACAGAACTAATGGATATGGATATAACCAAATTATCAGAAATGGAATTCAGAGCAACAATGGTCAAAGATGATGTGTAGACTTGAAAAAGTATTAACAAAAATGTGATTAATGAATTTAGAATCTCTAAGGCGGAAATGAGAACGAATCTGGCAGAAATTAAAAATTCTATGAGCCAAATGCAGTCAAAACTAGAGGCTCTGACAGCCAGGTGAATGTGAGGCAGAAGAATGTATCAGCAAATTGGAGGATGGTTGGGTAGAAGAGAAAGCTAAAAGAATCTGGACTCAAAAATCACAGCTCAGGAATGTAGGTTACAGGAGATTCCGTGACTCAATGAAACGTTCAATGTCAGAATCATCAGCATCCCGAGGTGGAGAAAAACAGAGGTCTAGAAGAGATATGTTGAACAAATTGTGAGCTGAAAACTTCCCCTAATCTAGCAAGGGAAACAAACATTCGTGTCAAGAGGCGAGAGAGGACCCCTCTCGAAGCTCAACCACAACAAACCCACACCGTGTCACGTCATAGTGCAATTCGCAAATATTAGATCCAAGGATGACAGTATTGAGCGGCCAGGGCAAAGAAATTTCTCACGTACCAAGGCAAAGGTAATAGAATTACGTCAGACCTGTCTACACAGACCTGGAATGAGAAAAGGGTTGGGGGCATTTTTAAAGCTCTTTCAGGAAAAACATGCAGCCAAGGATCCTTTATCAGCAAGGTAATGTCATTGAATTGATGGAGAAATAAAGACCTTGAATTCACCACAATCAATTTCACTAACCACAAACCAGTCCACAGAGATATTATGGGGCTCATAAAGTAAAAAGGCCCCAAGAGTGAAACAGAACAGAAAGTCACAATCTATAGAAAAAAAGACTTTACTGGCAACATGGCATCATTAAAATCATATCTCTCAATAATCAGTCTCAATGTAAATGGCCTAAATGCTCCCATAAAAGGCCACAGGGTTGCAGATTGGATAAAAAGACAGGACCCATCCGTTTGCTGTCTACAAGAGACTCATTTTGAACCTAAAGATACATTCAGACTGAAAGTAAAGGGATGGATTACCATCTTTCACACCAATGGACCTCAAAAGAAAGCTGGGGTAGCAATTCTCATATCAGACAGATTGGATTTAAACTAAAGACTATAGTTAGAGACACAGAAGGGCACTATAATATTCTTAAAGGATGTATCCAACAAGTGGATATGACAATTATATATGCCCCCAACAGGGGAGCAGCAAGATACACAAGCCAACTCTTAACCACAATAAAGAGACATATAGATAAAAATACACTAATAGTAGGGTACCTCAACATTCCACTATCAGCAATAGACAGATCACCTAAGAAAGAAATCAGCAAAGAAACAAGAGCTTTGAATGCCATACTCGACGAGTTGGACCTCATAGATATATATAGAACACTACACCCCAGAACCAAAGAATACTCATTCTATTCTAATGCCCATGGAACATTCTCAAGAATAGACCATGTTCTGGGTCACAAAACAGGTCTCAACCGATACCAAAAGACTGAAATTATTCCCTGCATATTCTCAGACCACACCGCTCTGAAATTGGAACTCAACCACAAGGAAAAATTTGGAAGAAACTCAAACACTTGGAGACTAAGAACCATTCTGCTCAGAAATGATTTGATAAACCAGGAAATCAAAAATCAATTTAACCAAATTATGGAGACCAACGAGAATGAAAACACAACGGTCCAAAACCTATGGGATACTGCAAAGGCAGTCCTAAGGGGGAAATACGTAGCCATCCAAGCCTCACTCAAAGGAATAGAAAAATCTAAAATGCAGTTTTTATATTCTCACCTCAAGAAGCTGGAACAGCAACAGAGGGACAGGCCTAATCCACGCACGAGGAAGCAGTTGACCAAGATTAGAGCAGAAATCAATGAATTAGAAACCAGGAGTACAGTAGAGCAGATCAACAGAACTAGAAGCTAGTTCTTTTGAGAGAATTAATAAAATTGACAGACCACTGGCAAGACTTATCCAAAAGAATAGAGAAAGGACCCAAATTAATAAAATTGTGAATGAAAAAGGAGAGGTCACAACCAACACCAATGAAATTGGAAGGATTATTAGAAACTTTTATCAACAGCTTTATGCCAATAAATTAAGCAATCTGGAAGAGATGGAGGCCTTCCTGGAAACCTATAAACTACCAAGACTGAAACAGGAAGAAATTGATTTTTTAAACAGGCCAATTAATTATGAAGAGATTGAGTCAGTGATAAACAACCTTCCAAAAAACAAAACTCCAGGCCCGGACGGTTTTCCTGGGGAATTCTACCAAACATTCAAAGAAGAAATAATACCTATTCTCCTAAAGCTATTTCAAAAAATAGAAACAGAAGGAAGGCTACCAAACTCATTCTATGAGGCCAATATTACCTTGATCCCCAAACCAGGCAAATACCCCATCAAAAAGGAGAATTACAGACCAATTTCCCTAATGAATATGGATGCCAAAATCCTCAACAAGATCCTGGCTAATAGAATCCAACAGTACATTAAAATGATTATCCATCATGACCAAGTGGGATTCATCCCTGGGATGCAAGGGTGGTTCAACATTCGCAAATCTATCAGTGTCTTAGATTTTATCCAGAAAGAAAAATTCAAAAATCATATGATTCTCTCAATAGATGCAGAAAAAGCATTTGGCAAAATACAGCATCCTTTCCTGATTAAAACCCTTCAGAGTGTAGGAATAGAGGGTACATTCCTCAGTCTCATAAAAACCATCTATGAAAAGCCTACAGCAAATATCATTCTCAATGGGGAAAAGCTGGAAGCCTTTCCCTTAAGATCAGGAACACAAGGATGCCCACTCTCGCCATTGTTATTCAACATAGTACTAGAAGTCCTTGAAACAGCAATCAGACAACAAAAAGGGATAAAAGGTATCCAAATCGGCAAAGAAGAAGTCAAACTGTCTCTCTTCGCAGATGACATGATACTCTATATGGAAAACCCAAAAGAAGCCACTCCCAAACTATTAGAAGTTATAGAGCAATTCAGTAATGTGGCGAGATACAAAATCAATGCTCAGAAATCAGTTGCATTTCTATACACGAATAATGAGACCAAAGAAAGAGAAATTAGGGAATCCATCCCATTTACAATAGCACCAAAAACCATACGTTACCTTGGAATTAACTTAACCAGAGACGTAAAGGACCTATATTCTAGAAACTATAAATCACTCTTGAAAGACATTGAGGAAGACACAAAAAGATGGAAAAATATTCCATGCTCATGGATCGGGAGAATTAACATAGTTAAAATGTCCATGCTACCCAGAGCAATCTACACTTTCAATGCTATCCCGATCAAAATACCGAGGACATTTTTCAAAGAACTGGAACAAATAGTCCTTAAATTTGTATGGAAACAGAAAAGGCCCTGAATCGCCAAGGAACTGTTGAAAGGGAAAAACAGAGCTGGGGGCATCACAATGCCGGATTTCGAGCTGTACTACAAAGCTGTGATCACAAAAACAGCATGGTACTGGCACAAAAACAGACACATAGACCAATGGAACAGAATAGAGAACCCAGAAATGGACCCTCAGCTCTTTGGGCAACTAATCTTTGGTAAAGCAGGAAAAAACATCCGGTGGAAAAAAGTCTCTTCAATAAATGGTGCTGGGAAAATTGGACAGCTACATGCAAAAGAATGAAACTTGACCACTCTCTCACACCATACACAAAGATAAACTCCAAATGGATGGAAGACCTCGATGTGAGACAGGAATCCATCAAAATCCTAGAGGAGAACATAGGCAGCAACCTATACGACATCGGCCAAAGCAACCTTTTTCATGACACATCTCCAAAGGCAAGAGAAAAAAGATAAAATGAACGTGTGGGACTTCATCAAGATAAAAAGCTTCTGCACAGCCAAGGAAACAGTCAAAAAAATGAAGAGGCAGCCCATGGAATGGGAGAATATATTTGCAAATGATGCTACAGATAAAAGACTGGTATCCAAGATCTACAAAGAACTTCTCAAACTCAATACGTGAGAAACAAATAAACAAATCATAAAATGGGCAGAAGATATGAACAGACACTTTTCCAATGATGACATACAAATGGCTAACAGACACATGAAAAAATGTTCAAAATCATTAGCCATCAGGGAAGTTCAAATCAAAACCACACTAAGATACCACCTTACGCCAGTTAGAATGGCAAAAATTGACAAGGCAAGAAACAACAATTGTTGGAGAGGATGTGGAGAAAGGGGATCCCTCCTACATTGTTGGTGGGAATGCAAGTTGGTACAGCCACTCTGGAAAACAGTGTGGAGGTCCCTTAAAAAGTTAAAAGTTGAGCTACCCTATGACCCAACCATTGCACTACTGGGTATTTACTCCAAAGATACAGACGTAGTGAAGAGAAGGGCCATATGCACCCCAATGTTCATAGCAACATTGTCTACAATAGCTAAATTGTGGAAGGAACCGAGATGCCCTTCAACAGATGACTGGATTAAGAAGTTGTGGTCCATATATACAATGGAATATTATTCAGCTATCAGGAAGAACGAGTTCTCAACATTTGCTGCAACATGGACGGCACTGGAGGAGATAATGCTAAGTGAAATAAGTCAAGCAGAGAAAGACAATTATATGATTTCTCTCATCTATGGAACATAAGAACTAGGAAGATCGGTAGGGGAAGAAAGGGATAAAGAAAGGGGGGATAATCAGAAGGGGGAATGAAGCATGAGAGATTATGGACTCTAAGAAACAAACTGAGGGCTTCAGAGGGGAGGGGGGTGGGGGAATGGGATGGACTGGTGATGGGTAGTGAGGAGGACACGAGTTGCATGGTGCACTGGGTGTTATACACAACTAGTGAATCATGGAACTTTACATCAAAAACCAGGGATGTACTGTATGGTGACTAACATAATATAATAAAAAAACATTTAAAAAAAAATCAAGGCAGCCAAAAAGCTGTGGGAAGGTGGGGACACCTCTGCTCTGGTTCTATCTGTTTCTTGCAGCTGTGGTCAGGAATAGCAGGGGAAACTTAGAAAAGGTGTCAGAGGAAGGTTTACTTTAGATCCCCTAAAAATGCCTTTATAATAGGAAGGGCCCTCTCAGAAACTGAATCCTTTATCAACTTTGCTTTGGAAGGTCTCCCTAAGAAGATATTTGTGCTCTTAAATGTTTGGGGGAGAATAAACAAACAAGAAAACCAGTGCTCCAGTGTGATACAGGGGATAGAAACAAGGGTATAAGCAAGGACCAAGTTAGTCAATAAGACTTGACAATTTGACTAAGTGTCTCTGGCAGTCATCTCCCATTCCATTTGAATTTACATTACCCACCCTGGTCACTTGTTACCTAGATAATTGAAACAGCCCTAGGAGAAATTTCCCCACTCATGTGCCTTCTGTTCTCAGAGTATCTTCCTTCAATGCAGGCATGATGATGTCACTCCTTAACTAGACCCCCTTATCTGCAATAGCATTTTCCAAAGTGGGGTCTGAATTAGAATCATCTGGAAGGCTGATTTTAAAATGCTAATTCTGAGGCCTAACTCATCAAGATCAAAGTCTCTGGGTGTGTGGAACTTTAAAAAGCTCTCCAGGTGATTCTTTGGCACATTACAGTTAGACAACCCCTGATCTAGTATCAGTGCAAACTCCTTGTGGCACGAGAGATCCTTCAGAACCTGGAACCTTGGCCTTTTTTCTCAGCCTTGTCTCCAACAGTCACTCCCCATGTGTCCTAAAAGCTGCACCCAAAAGAACGACTTGTGTTTTGTTGAAACATGCCAGGCATGTCCCATATCTGTGCCTCTTGATACATCATTGCCTTCTTTTCCTCCAACTGCTAAAACCCCTGTGTATCCTAAAACTCACCTCCTCCTTGAAGCCTTCCTTGATTATGCTCCCCATGAGAGTGTCTGTCTTTCCTTGGGGCTCCCACAGTATGGTGCATGGTAGTCTGTTCTAGCACTCGCCCCAGGCTATTGCTTTGTAAATACCGGCCCTTGTCCCATATGGGAGCTGCTGAGAGCAAAGCCTGGGTCTTATTTATTTCAGCACATTAGAGTGCTCAATAAGCATTGACGGAGGGAATGAATGAGTGTTAACGGTACTCACTCTGACCAGCACTGTCCAATCAAGATATAATGTGAGCGTTATGTAATTTGAATTTTTCTATTAGCCATAGTAAAAAGAGTAACAAGAAACAAGTGAAATTAATTCTGATTTATTTTTATTGAACGCAGTCTATCCAAAATATTGTCATGTCAACATATAATCCACATCAAAAACTATTGAGATGGTTTATATTCTTTTCTCATACAAAGTCTTCAAAATTCCAGTGTGTATTTTACGCTTAACATGTCACAAACCAGACTAGCATATCTCCAGTGCTCCATAGCCGCATGTGCCTAGTGGTTACTGTATTGGACAGCACGATTCAAGACAAGAGAGGATGCTATTGAGGTGTATGTGAGCATTTTTGCCCATGAGAAAAGATGCAGTCTAGGTCAGGGTTCATCCTTGGTGGTTACATGGCACTGGAATGGTTTTTACCAAGACTGTTAACCTTGGCCTCAATCACTGCACAGAGCTGTGAGTGCAGGTCTGACTATGAAGGTCCTGCATGCTGGCTGTACACAGCCAGCAAAGAAGCTTCAAGACTGTCAGCAGCTAACAAGCCTCCTTCTCTACCAGGCATTTGGAGCTGAAGTGTCCAGATACACTACTTCTCTAGGGAACATTAAAGGCATTAAGTAAGAAGGCTGCATTCTTTGGTGTGCAAAGCCACACCCTCTAATGCCATCATTACGGAGGCTCTAGTCACCAAAAGAAAAAGCCGCAGAAATGTAAATACAGTTCATTTGTAGATGCCTTGGTAGAGGTAAGCTCCAGGTATCCACACCCTCTAGGGACATCATTCCATCTGAGGGAGGAGATTTAAAAAATGTCTTAAGCAGGAAACTTAGAACACTTCCAAGACATGAGCTGTTTGTCTTGCTCGGGCCTGTCTGCTGGCTCCCTCTAACTCAACCTCAGTGAGTGCTGGGCTCAACCTCTACTCAGCCTCTCAGGTCAGCACTAAGAAAAGAAAATGAATCTCCACCTCCTTGCCCCATACTGTGGTGACCTCAGTTAAGAAGCCTGGCACTAAGTGTGGGGTGGGGCCAGCCATTGACTTGGCACTCCCTGCCTGGCCCCCTCTTGCTGGGCAGGAACCCAAAGCAGTCTTTCCCTCTGCTCCCTGCTTTCCCCCAACTCATTTTCAATTAAACAGTCAGGTACCCAAATTAGCATCAGAACCAAAATGGTTTCCTGGGAAACTCGTGAAAAAAATCCCAGTTTTAAAACATTTTCTTTGCAACCTAGAGAGCAAAGCCATGCCTTTCACAAGGGCGAAAGCCCTGGGCCAAAGAACTCCATCTCATGTCAAAATGTATCATTGACCAAAGATTCTGGAAGAGATGAAAAGTGCTATCTGAGGCTCTCTGAGCATGCTTTATGTATTTTCCTGTATCTTACTCCCATATAACCCTTGCCCTCCATTCACTCTTGCCTATTTTTACAGAAGTGAAACATTTCCTTTTTAGTTACTTTTCACTGCAGTCCTCCTTCCTGCAAGAAGTTGAACTCTTCGGAACGCAAGCAGATGGAGGACGGGTCAGGAATTTTTGCCATTGGCAGGTGGAGAAGACTCCATATTATCCCTCCACCCATAGCAGTACACCCCCTGGAAATTTTCTGTGAAAAAACCCTTACATTCCGATAATAATAGTAGTAATGATGATGATGATGGTGATGTGCATTTTGTATAATGGTTCATAGTTTACAAAATGCCTTCACATTTATCTCCTCAATTTAACTTCACAATAGTTGGAGTAGGAACGACAGGTTCGGTATTCATATGAATATTCCTAGTATTCAGTATTCATGTGAATCTCTCTAGAAGCGTTCATTCAGTTGGTGAATGTACTGAGACCCTCTGTGTGTCTGGCCTTGTGGAATGCAGTGGGGAACAGAGCTATCAAAACAGTTCTTTCTGGGAGGAGCTGAGTCTTGTGGGAATAGAAAACAGACAATTAAAATCTATATACACTCTCTTGCAGAGGCATCCAGCATGCTGAAGGAACACATAAGAGGGACCCTTAGTGCAGAATTTTAATATCAGAGAATTCCTTAATCTAAAGAAATGAAACTCCTTAATAATGAAATTTCTGGTATCCTGACAAGCTAGTAAGGCAGCTGTTGCAGGGAGGCCTTCCCAGGGATCCCTAAATCACATACCACTGGCTGTGTCCTAACTGGAAGGAATACCTGTAGTCTGTCTGTAATATGTGTGGATTGCATATATAGGTACAGTATGAAACCAGAGTTTGTGGAGTAGTCATAACATGGGTATGGCTCTAAACTGACAGGCCTGATTCTTTCACAATATGCCAGGATCCGTATGCTCTCCAAAGGAGCATTAGACTCCCAGTGTAGACTAACTACTTCTGAATGTAGCCCCTGCCTAAAACATTTTATAATGTGGGGCGCCTGGGTGGCAGAGCGGTTAGGCGTCTGCCTTCGGCTCAGGGCGTGATCCGGGCGATCTGGGATTGAGCCCCACATCAGGCTCTTCCGCTGGGAGCCTGCTTCTTCCTCTCCCACTCCCCCTGCTTGTGTTCCCTCTCTCGCTGGCTGTCTCTATCTCTGTCAAATAAATAAATAAAATCTTAAAAAAAAAAATTTATAATCCCCTTTTATTGACATTTTCTTCAGAATGCAGACGTAGTATTTCCCTCCTCTTTTTTTCTCGTTTTCTAATTACAAAAGTAATACATGTACATACTCAGGCTAAACGATTGAGTATTACACAAATATACAGTTTAAAAAGTGAAAGTCTCCCACAATCACCTCCCTCCCCCCACCAAATACTGTTAATAGTTTAGGGTGTATATTTCCAGGTGTTTTTTTTTTTAAAGATTTTATTTATTTATTTGAGAGAGAGAGAGCACGAAAGGGGGAACAATGAACAATGTTGATTTCACGGAAGATTTTGTAGGGCTATTAGGGAAGGGTAAACTTACTTAAAAGTCTTGATCAGACTCATTTGTTCCCTGAGGTCCTTTCTTCCCCATGTGCCTCAACATCATAAGCTTCCTCCCTCTATGGTACAGAACGGTTCAGTCCTCCCTCTGCTTCTTTCTCCAGACTTCCATGCCCACACCTATTAAAGCCCACAGCAGAAACCTGCCTTTCGGAGATAGTGGGGGTGTGTATTAAAAATAGCATTTTTCCCTATTACATCAGTATTTGCATCTATTAGTTCTTAAATTAGATTTTCAAACAGCTTTAAGCAGTCTAGTGTAAGCAAAAAATCTTGCTTCTTCCAGGCATCCCATTTTTAAAGTTATCCTCTACCTCTCAGTCCAAGGAAGACCTGGTTGTCTCTTGTTGGTGACCTCCATCTCACGGGTCAAGTAAGATCCTTTGTGCCTGGCCCTCAGGCTGTGCTCACTCCATCACCTCGTGGTGCCTCCTGGTTTTTAGCCCTTGAAGAAGGGGCCTCCTCACCCAAGGCCCTGACGTCACCACACCAGCTGAGGCAGAAACTTTTTTCACCTGACGGTCGGTGTCTCCTCTCTGGCTTCCAGGGAATTGTCTTCTCCCTTTTTCACCTTAATACTTACAATACAAGTGCAAATTTATTGACCCATTACTGTGAGCCAGGCACTGTGCTAAGCACTTTTTATACATCACCCTGTTTATTTTAGTTTTTTTAAAGGTATCCATCCATAAATTACTTTTATTTCTCATTAAATGAACACAGAGTCATTAGCATATTCATAACACATATGTTTATTATCACATATCCGTCAGTGCAGCTTTCAGTGCCACTTGAAACATGTGTATCATCCTAGAGACGACTCAGTTTCCAATGCTTCTTGTTTGATACACATTATTCAAAGCCATTATAAATTACTGAGGAGGAATTTGTTAAAAAAATAAACAATAAATCATACTGCCCATAGGAATCAACTCTTGCTATTGCACAAGAGTTTAACATGTTTATCTGGTAATTCCTATGTTAACTGAAAAACATCATAGATGTGTTGCCATGGTTTTCTTTTATGTTGATGTAATCTTCATAGTTTACAGAATTTTATAGTCATTCATTATTGTAGCAGGTAGTTTAATGCAAATATTGTACTCACTTTATGAAAGTTCAACAGACCTCGAATATTTTAAATTAAAACAATTATCAATGAAAAACCCTAACACATAATTTTTTGAAAATACGTTCTTTGGGGAGCACCTGGGTGGCTCAGTTGGTTGAATGTCTGACTCTTGGTTTCAGCTCACATCGGGATCTCCAGGTCATGAGATCAAGCCCCGAGGCAGGCTCCACGCTCAGTGGGGAGTCTGTTTGAGATTCTCTCTCTCCCTCTCCCTCTGCCCTTTCCCTGTTCATGCACTCTCTGTCTCTCAAATGAATAAATTTAAAAAAAAAGAAAGAAAATATGTTCTTTAGAAATTTCTATATTTAGTCATGGCAGTGAAATAATTCTTTCAAATTAAAGCACTAAAGGGGCAATGCAACTCCCACTGAAAATGTTCTAAGAATAATTTACATTTCAAACAGTGCCACATTACCCTGTTTCAGCTCTAGGATAACCCTGTAAATGGTTATTATTCTTATTCTCATTTCACAGATAAGAAAACTTAGATTAGGGGAAATCAAGTAATTTGCCTAAAAGTGCTTAACTCTGATTTCCAAGTTTATATATGTGCTTTGATCCCACCCTCTCTGAGTAGAGATCCAGCATTACTAACTCCTTGCATCTGGGGTAATCTGAACATTCCCTTCTTCCTTTCTGTCTCGTGTTGGTCTAGAGCTACACAGAGGCTGTGACCTTACCTTTGCCCTATAGGCCAACTAGGCCCTGGTCAGGTATCTTGCCCTTAACTCAAACTATGTGGCTTCCATACTAGCCATGGGCACAGTTCACTCTGGATGCCTCATTTCCTTTTTTTTTTTTTTTCATGCTGTGTCCTTGGCTGATTCGCTGTTATCTTTTTTCTTCCTCTTCAGTATTCCTACTCAATCTCTACTAAGTAAGATGCCAAACTGCATTTGCATCCGACGCAAACCCAAGAAACTTCCTAATTTTTCCTTACTATGCCATCTTTGAAAGGTCCCAGTAATTCCTGAAGGTCCCTCAGTACATAGTCTTACTCTTAAAGAACATAATTTTTATCAAATGTTCAGTAACTCAGGAAAGAGCTCTATGTTGTATTATTAGATGAAAAAGGCAAAGTGCAGAGAAGTGGATATGATATGTTACCATGTCAAAAGGATAGAAGAACTGACTCGTTTTGGTAGTTTTGAGGTGAAATGAAGATTTTGACTGGGCAGCTAAGAAATAGGGGCAGGAGATTTTACTATATATTTTTTGTACTTTTTGATGTTTGGCCCATATTACTATATAACCAATTTTAAAAATAGATGAGTGACTTTTAAAAAAGAAATACAAGTAACCTTCCTGATGGGCAGGAGAGGGTGTTTTGCAATAATAGTTGGTAAACAATCATAAAACATAATAAATGAATAAAATAGTTTTGAGAAAGAACAGAAAGACAAAGGACCTGTTCCAGAGGAATGTTCAGGTCAATGAGTGTTTCACATAAATCTGGTAATCCAAAACACCCAGCATTACGGGCAATTTGGCAATGGTCTGAAAGCAATCAGCTGGTAGCGGAAAGTACTGATAGAGCTTTATATGTCCTGTTTCTTGCACTACACATGCTAGGGGTCAGGGGCTTTCTCTCTCATACAACTAAAACTCAATAGATGTTTAGTAGTAATAGGAAAAGATTGCCATACAGAATCCCTTTAACTCTAAGAGGAGCAAGAAGCCATTTCAGTGTGATTTGTTGAGTCCTGAAAAGACAACAGAACCTTTTGGGGCACAGTTTAGTTGACATCAACTCAATCTCTACTTAATGGCATAAAATAGAGGTCAGTTAAGTAAGCAGCTGTGCCCTCATTCACATTCCTAACCCAAGTCTTGGAGAATGGATAACCTACCCTAGCCTACTCCCACATAGTTCGTAATACAAGTGACTTAAGGAAGCTAGGATCGGTTCTCAGGGAATCTGAGAACTCTGCTGACCTTAATTTGTTACGTTCCAAATATTCTTGAGCATGTCCTAAGGTAGAATAAATCCCCAAGGCTATCTCTAGAAGTGACTGGTTTCCTCAGTTTTCTTTGGCTTGGAGATGACCGAGGGTTGACACCCCTAACCCCTCACCCCAAGATGGGAGTGGATTGGCCATGACATTAGGCCTTCTCTGTATTCAGATCCATCTCCCTAGCATCCTGAAAAAAGGATAAATGGCAGTTTGGTTTCTGTCATATCACTCTTGTAGCAGATGTGATTTCATCCAGAAAGTATTTTAAGATTTAAGGGAATGAGGGAGGCAGGATGGGGCAAAAGGAGAGGCTGAATTTAATTCAGTCACAACAGAGACTTCAGTTGAGCTGAGGTGGCTTTTCTGAGCTTTCCAGAATTGAGATAAAGGAGTGGGTCTTCTCTTCCTGCCTAGACCCATCTTTGGATTTGGGCTACCACAGGAAGGGGGTGCAACCTGTGTGAGACAGCTCCCCTGGGCTAAAGGCAATTCCTGGGGAGGGACTCTGTTATGGGTCTTCACCAGAAAACACTCTTGGTAGCTGAGAGAAAACTTTGATTTACAAAGGGGATCTGGGCAGCACACAATAGCATCTGCTACATAATCAGACACCTAACTGAATATCAACACATGCATCATAGCTCTGAAAGGAGAATGCGGTTAGCCCAGAGAATACGGTAGTATGAAATCCGATGGAGCTACGCTCTGGCTGAATGTGTCGGGAAAGTTCTTGAAGCCATAATTGTCTGTGTATGATTACCTTCTGACTCTGAAATTGACAGTTCAGTAAGCGCAAGGAGGCTGATTAAAAGCCATATCTATTCTCAAACTCTCGGAGTCAGGGCCTCTCAGGGCTAATTCAAAAAGAGAATTCTTGCTACAGATTCTTCCACATTTTTTTCCAGTTCTGTGTATTCCATGAGCAGGTGGCCACTACCTGCCGCTGATAATGATAGGCTTTATGCATGCCATACTATGAAAGGAACTCGTGTGTGGTGTCAGGGCTGATCGGGAAGTATGCAGCCTAGTTCGACCCTGTAGAAGGGGGAAATATCCTTTTGTTGTGGGCCCTCGGATTTTCAGGGCTGCTATCCATGTCAAATGTTCACCATGCTCAAAGGCTGAGGGCCAAGCATACAACCTTTTAAGAGCTCGTCAGCACAAAGTCCATTCACTGAAAGCCTTGGCTCTCCCATGCAGGAAGCAGGTAATCAGAGCCATATTGTGTTCCCCTCTTTGTAATAAGGTAAAACTTCTATAGCTTACAGCACTGAAAATATTGAATGTTGCACATTTAATTTTCAGTATTAATCGTGATGATGATGGTAGAGAAGATACTGCCATAGACTTTGCAGATAAAAATGGATATTTTGAACTTTGGTAAAACATTTTCTCTTCCAGGATGGAGCAAGGCAGCCATTTTGGCAATACCCAAGAAAATGACATAGCAGTTCTGGACAGGAATATTACAAAAGTTCTACTGAAATTATAAGAACAATTGAAACAAAGAATTGACCCCAACCCGGGTAAGTAAGCTCTCTCCCCTCTCATTCTACTCCCAATTCACATCCACTGATAGCTGCCAAACAGATGTTTATTTGATTAGTATGGATATTGAAAAATGTTTTGTCATTGTATTACTGTTATTAGAATTTTTATTCAATATTTTAGTCACTTAGATAATTTATAATAAGATGTTCATGATCTAAATTAAGTCACAAAGTGATGATAGGAAGAAGTGGAGTGTTTTCCATTGTGACAACAATAATTTTGTTCTTTCTGATTTCTGAAATGATACTTGAGGATGTGCTAAAAAAAATCACACATTATTTGTTCAATCATATGAATATTTTGGAATTAGAGACAAAACTGTGGGATTTTAAAATTGGAGATTACTTTTGAAGTTACTGGGTACAAGTCCAAGTTTTACAAATGAAGAAAGAGTCCCAGAGAACTGGAATTGCCCATGGCATTACATCCAGGACAAGGATTCAGGCCTCCTGATTTTCTAGCAGTCTTCTTTCCACTAGAAGAAACACAGGTTCTGAATATTAATATTGTCCATATATGTTGGTGGCACTTTTTTTTTTTGACTAAAAGAAAGGAAAGTCTAGATACCTTTTGACTAGACCATATCCAGGATTATTTCTTATGTCCCAGAGAAAACCAGACTCCAGCTTAATTTGACTGTCAGGCACAGCTGATGACTTAACCTGGACTCTGACGAAGCTTATCAGCGTGTGACCGCACAGGCTGGGAGTTTCAGCATTGCTGGCTTTCACATCATTGTGCCCAGAATCCACACAGACCTCAGAAAGTGGTTATGACAGCAGCACCCAGTGAGACTTCTTTTTTAAAAAGATTTTTTAAAAAGATTTTATTATTCGAGAGGGAGAGACAGAGAGCAAGAACAAGAACACCAGCGGGGGGAGCAGCAGAGGGAGAGGGCGAAGCAGACTCCCTGCTGAGCAGAGAGCCTGATTCGGGACTACATCCCAGGACCCTGGGATCATGACCTGAGCTGAAAGCAGACGCTTAACCAACCAAGCCACCCAGGCATCCAAAGACTTCTAAAACTCTTAAAGGATACCAATATGCTTATAGATCCCGATGTCCCCTTTTTTTTTTTTCTTTCTCAGATTCCCACATAATGGCACACACTCACACACCGATGGCATGGATACATTTTTCTACTAAGAAGAGTTGAATTGTGTTCTGCTAAGGCTAACCCTGTAGGGGTTAGCATACTTCAATGTCCTAGAAGAGTGTGGAACTAGAGAGGTCAGAATGCAAGTCACTTGTATAAAAAAATCTCCCATCTTTACAAGCGTAGCCATGCAAGTGGCGTAGAGATTTTTAAAATAAAGCACTGGCCTTTCTTACTTTTATTTCACGGGGTTTTTCCATGGCTGCTAATTCCTAGAGATGTAAATGTACTTTCCACTTCTCTGTATGTCTTGAAAAGTCCAGTTTGGGAGGTGGAGGTATACATGAAGATAAGGCATGTTCTCTAGAATGATACACAGCCCATCCTACTCTGCAGGGCAGGATGTGGATACATGCTGATTTGTAAGCAGTGTGTGTTTATTTCTTCAGATGAGGGTGTTGCAGGTGTGTGTTGCTGGGGACAGATGACAGGATCTACCAGCTGAAACTGGGCAGAGTACCAGTTGAGTTCACGTTAAGCCTTAAATTACTGCCTTAATGTGCACCTGTCTTCTGGAAGGCTTCAGTTCCTTACAAATCTCCTTCCTTCTCCCTTCCCTTCTCGTTTATTACAGGGTTTCTTTTTTTTTTTTTTTAAGATTTTATTTATTTATTTGACAGAGATAGAGACAGCCAGCGAGAGAGGGAACACAAGCAGGGGGAGTAGGAGAGGAGGAAGCAGGCTCATAGCGGAGGAGCCTGATGTGGGGCTCGATCCCAGAACGCCGGGATCACGCCCTGAGCCGAAGGCAGACGCTTAACCGCTGTGCCACCCAGGCGCCCTTATTACAGGGTTTCTGTCATGGGAAAGAGGGGTCCCTGAGAGAGCCTTATGACTTATAAGCGTGAACCATAGCCCAGATATCTCATGGAAAGTTCCATGAAATTGAGATCTTGGCATTAGTTAACTAAGGCTATCATAACAAAGTATCACATGCGGGATGGCTCAAATAACTGCAAGTTATTGTCTTACAGTTCGTGAGGCTAGAAGTCCAATATTAAGGTGTCAGCAGGATTGGTTCCTTCTGAGGGCTATGAAGGAGAAACTGTTCCATGCCTCTCTTAGCTTCTGGTGTACTTCTGGCCATCTTTGGTTTTCCTTGGCTTGTAGATGCATCAGCCCAACCTCTGCCTTCATCTTCACATGGAGTTCTTCCTGTTCACGTGTCTGTCTGATATGCAGAAACCCTATTTCCAAATAAGGTCATATGCACAGGTACGGGGGGCTAGGACTTTAACATCTTTTGGGAAGGACATCATTCAATCCACAACAGAGCTTCTAATGTGTATCCAAGAAAGACACTGGGAACCACTGGACCAGGCAGATACAGCCGTAATCACTGTTTTCCTACCCCTTGAGATGTTGCCTCATTCTTCATTCCTCCCCATTCCCCATTCTTCCATTCTCCATTCCTCCCCTGCCTCATTCAGCCATATCTGGGCAGGGCTTTTCTGAAGGAAGGTTCCTTTTGACCTATGATGGTGTGGAGCTTCTTTCTGTCTAGTGAAGCTTTGGACCTGCTACCCAGATTCTAGGTCTGGATTTCTATGTTTCTGATACCCAGCATCTGCCTAGGCTTCTCATCTCTCATGGTATAGAAAAATTGTCTGTGTTTCTGGTCCTTTTCATCTAATCTTATGGATGAGGCAATGTAATATAATGGTTAAGAACATGGGCTCTGAAGCCAGACTCTCCACTCTGAAACTTCCTAGATGTGTGACCTGGACAAATTGCTTAAACTTGGTGTTTCTGTTTCCTCATCTGCAAACCTATCACCTCAAAGAGTTGTTAAGATGATAAAATGAAATAATTCATATGAAGTATTTAGAACTATGCCTGGCACATAGTAAACACTAGTCAGCTGACATTATTATTGATTTATTGCTGGCCCAATGAGCCAGCACTGGTTCTTGGAAAGGCAGGTAGGACAGGGGTGATGGGTGAAGTAGGCAGGGTGAGGAGAGGCCCCAAGGATGAGTAGTGAAGGAAACAAGTCCCTGTAGGGCAAGCATCAATAGTGGGGAATGAGAGGAAGCCCGGACTCAGAAATGAAGGACTAAATGAGAAGGCAAAAAGGTTCAGGAACCATCTGGGCAGCAGACCCTTAGACTGAGACAAATAATCTGGGGAAACAGTTCAGGGGCTTCTTGTCTGCTTTCTCCCCGGAAGAAGAATGATCTCAGAGTGTGGGCAAGCTTGAGGCTCAGCAGGCACACATGGAGGTAGACCAGTAGTACAGAGGTGTTTGTGTATGTGTGTGTGTGTGTGTGTGCGTGCGTGTGTGTGTGTGTGTGTGTGTGTGTAAGTCACAGGGTGTTTTTTGCTCCACTGTCCTTTTACCTAAAGTACTAGTCTATGTTATATACTTCATCTGAGGAGACTTTGGGGACCATCTTCATCCTCACCCTTCAAGCCTTCCCTCTGTTCTCTCAATCTCAAACCCATGTCTTTCATCCAGAACAGCTGCCACCCTGGGCTCTCCTGCCAGCAGAAGTGCTCTGCTTGCAAAATCCTCTGTTTGGTTGTCGCTGTTTGGCTATTACCCCACTGCAAAAGAACAACTCAACGAATGAGTTTAAACTATTCACTTTTCAAATATTAGGTTAAGGCTATCTGACGTTTGATCAAGATATGGTGGATAAGAAATCACTGCCCCTCCTAAAAATTTAGGTTATGATTCAAGTGCTCTTTTAAGAAGCATTTCAGAATGTTGACTGTATGCATTATCCCAGTGCCCAGCAACCGTGGCATAGCTACATTCATCAGTCTTTTGTGATGAGAGATGTATATAAGTGAAGCATTCGGTCATTCAAAAAGCATCAACCTTCTCCTGACCCTGCTATTCCCTTAAGGTACCACCCTATCTCTCACTTTCCCTCTACTCCCCAAATTGTCCAGAAGCAAGTCTGTACTTGTTTTCATTGCCTCACCACTCACAGTCACATTGGGTTATATAATCCTTACTCTTTGAGTCCTTTACCATGTAGCCTAAATTGTTCTTTGGGGGTTGTCATTACCTGTTGCATCACCAAATCCAAGGCTACATAGCAGTCTTTAACATTTCCGACTTCTCTCTAGCAATGGAAGCATTAAAAATCCTCTCCTCCCAAGGCTTCCAGGACCCTGAACCCCTCTAGGCTTCCTGTCTCTCTGACAGCAAATCATCTTGATCCTTCTTTAGCTATTCTTCTTTCTTCCCCCTGAATGCAGGTATGCCCAAAGTGTGTGTCCTCTTGCCCTTCTCCTCCCTCCTTATGCCCTCTCCCTGTCTAGTTAATTGGATAAGATGGTGTGTTGTGGGAAACACAGAATGTCCAAGGCCAGGTATGTTTAACTGTGGAACTTTGTGGACTCTTCTACCAGAAAATGAGAGCCCAAGCACCCAAACAGGAGGAACCAACATAGCAATGCCAAGCTTGACTGTGGCACAGGTTATGGGATGACCACCAAGGTGCTAAACAGGAAGATAAAGGGGAGAGGTCCAAAGCAATCTGTAGGCCAATGCGCTTGAAGAAACTTATTTCTGATGGCTTTAGATAGCAGTTTTAATAGTGTTCCTGATTTCTCCACAGGGTTTATTTTTATTTTTTTAAGATTTATTTTTATTTATTTGAGAGAGAGAGCAGGGAGGGGCAGAGGGAGAGAGAGCCTTAAGCAGACTTGGGGCTGAGCATGGAGCTCAAAACAGGGCTTGATCCCGCAACCCTGAGATCACGACCTGAGCCGAAACCAAAAGTCAACCGCTTAACCGACTGCACTACCCAGGCACCCCTCTCCCCAGGGTTTAGGTATCCCTTTGTACTTCCTCATCAAGTCCTTATCACCCTGGATATGGCATGTTGTATATTTGCTAGTCTGTATTCAACTCTAGGCTATAAGATTTGGAGAGTAAAGACCATATATATCTTTTTTACCATTTAATTTCCAGAACCAAGACCCAGGCTTGTCCCACAGAAGAGGCTAAAGAAATTAGTTGAAAGAATGAATAAACCAGGTTTTTAAATTTGGAAAGCAAATAAGTGGAAAGTATGAGAAAGGAATCATATGTCAACCAAGATGAAATTTGTACCAAGTGCCTACCATATAGTGGTGTAGCCCTGTTAGAGGTGGGCTGCAGGTTGCGTCATGAGCTTCCTAGCAGTCAAAGCAAAGAAAAAAAATCGGTTACAAAATTTATAGTGCCTATTGAATTTAAAAAGAAAAGTTGCTCAGGTAAAACCCAGCTTATTCCTGTGTTGACTTAGAGAAATGTCTCCATGGATTCTCACAAAGAATTACTGCCTGGGTTATAGACAATGTGTCCCAGGGTATCTCTATATTAGATGTAATAGTGAATGCTGTAGGGCTCTTTTTATAATGTCCTTCAATATAGGTTAACCACATACCTTAAATTTAAAGTAATTCTATGACGGGGAGACCAGGGTAATTTAACTAAGTGCCCAGAATTCTGATGACCTGGCTTGATCCAAGGATAAAATTTAGAATATCTAAAACAAGAGGTGTTCTGAGGAACATGACTATTCCCTATGATATGATCTAAAACAAAGATTTGTGTGGCCAAGTGTATTTGGGAACTGTTGCATATTCATATCAGATTTGTCTTTTAGGATATTTGCATGCACATTGACATATAGTAAATGCTCTAAGAAGTCCTTGAGTAAAGAAACTTTGTCTAATTCAGAGTTTTACCAAAATAATTCAATCCCCTTAAATTAGTATCTGTTTACATTTCAGGGAAATTTTAAACTAACACTTTAGGAAATAGTCATCCGGGAAAATTATGGACTGTGTGTCTTGAGGCAACCCTATGTGAAAATTGTTTCTGAGAACCAAGTTCTTGATAAGAATCTATCCACAGAGTGTTCCATTTTATTCCCTCTGGCGAGAATTTGGGAGTGCAAATATTCTGTGCTGTCAATTAAAAATGGACCTTTTGCTGTGATAGTCAGTTGAATAACAGATCATCTAAGGAAAGTAAAAGCTCCTAATCAGTCTTGTGCCCACACCTTCTGCAAGGAGGACCCAAAGGCAGGCCAAATATTGTCCTAGGAAACGGTCATGGCTCCAGTCTAGTTAAACCCAGTGGATACAATCTGAATCAATTCAGTGGAAATCAATCTGAAAATCTAAGTTAGTCTGAACTGCAGTAATGGATTTCTTCCCAAGAACTTCTAAGTGCTTCTAGAGTGGTGAGAAACACACGGCTGCTGTTATTGAAAATAACATCTCTCGATGATCTTAACCAATGACTATTCTTTATAGGTTAATGTGCCAGTAATTCAGGCCACTTGATTTTCTTTACTGAAACCTAAGATTTAAATCACTAGATCATTAAAAAATGATACAATGCAGCCCCTTCTATCTGAGCAGCCATGCTTCATGGCCAGAGGAAGGAGAAATGAAGTTTGTGTCCTGGTATACTCCCGACTTCTAACCAAGTGGAGACTTCCCTCTGTAGTATGTCAGAAGACCATCAGCTAAATGAGGGACCAAAGACACTGACGGTGCAAATCACCCAGGCAAAATGGAAGAGAGCCCTAAGAAGGAAGAGCAACACCTCACTTCTGTTTTGTTTTGTTTCTTTCTGTTCCTAATCTCCTTGAAATTTCTAAAGTATTTCCTGCCCTAACTTACTAGGTTTTGTACAATCAAGAAAGATAAAGCATCATTTAAACATATCAGATAAGTGAGCTAAAATCAATTTTACATTTCATTCTGGAGTTCATTATACTTTTGGCAGCAAATTTATCTTCCTAATTATGTTTTACTTAGGTTGAAATTAATTTTAATTGGTATTTCCTGTGAACACACTGAATAAGAAGCAGAAAAATCTGCCTGAAATTAAAAATTGACCTTGAACAATCCAAAATTCACGCTTACTCTGGAATGACCTCACCCGTGCCCAGGATGTCACCTACCCCTACTCCTCTGAGGACTTCCAAATCAACATTTCTCCTCCAGCCTCTCTCCCGAGCTACGCAGTGCATCTCAGCTGACTCCATATGTGACATGTACGGTGTGAGAGCTCATCTCTGCTACCATGTTTCACAGCTGCACCCCTCTCCCCACAATCCCAGCCTCAATTGTTGGAACCACCTCCCACCCAAATGCTCAACCTGGAAGGCACTCCAGACTTCTTATTCTCATCACCAACTTTCTAAACGAAACTAAAATCTAAATTCAGTGGCATGGCTTTGAAGGGTCTTCACAGTCTAGCCTCGTGTTTCCCAGTAGAGCCTGTTGACAGCAGGGCACAAGAGTTTTCTCTTCTGTGCAGAATTGCCCTTCTTCTTCCTAGTCCCACCCACTAAAAGCCAGTAGCAATCTCTAGTCACCTGACAACCAAAACCCAAAAACAAAAAAAGACCCTTCACATCTCCTAACGCTCCTGATGGAGTAATACGGCATTTAGCTGAGAATCACAGGCCCCACCGTACCTTCCTTTCCAGCCCCATCTCCCACGATGCTCCTCCACAGACTTGGCCTTGCAGCCGTACGGAATGATTTGCTCGCCCTGTGCGTGCTGTGTTCTCTCAAGCCAGACCTCTGCCTTTGCACTTGCTATTTCCTCCGTCCACAGCACCCTCCCTTCAGCCCTCTCCTTACTAGGCCAGTCAAAAGTCTACACCTCAAGATCCAACTCAAACTCCTTTCTCCCTCTGAAGTTTCCTAGCCTCTGCCAACCACAGTGACCCTTCATCCCTGTAAAGTTAGGTGGTACTTACTGTAAGTATCTCCCCTTTGGACAATTCTAGGCTGACCAAGCCTCAAAATACCTGCCATGCCTACATCCCACTTTGAGGAAAACTGCCCTCCCCAAAGCTCTGCCATTCATAGATCCTGTGATCACCTCACAGCTGATGGCCCAGGGGCAGCACGTGGTACACGGGCAGCCCACCCGCAGACCAGTAATCCATGTATGTCCTCATTTAAAAAGGTGAATTAGGGGGCTCCTGGGTGGCTCA
This sequence comes from Ursus maritimus, assembly GCF_017311325.1. Classification (NCBI taxonomy): domain Eukaryota; kingdom Metazoa; phylum Chordata; class Mammalia; order Carnivora; family Ursidae; genus Ursus; species Ursus maritimus. The sequence goes on from NW_024426230.1 coordinate 12,588,953, forward strand.
GTCAGTTAAGCATCTGCCTTCGGTTCAGGTCTTGATCCCAGAGTCCTGGGTGCTGTCTGGCTCCAGCTCCCTGCTCAGCATGGAGTCTGCTTCTCCCTCTCCCTCTGCCCCTCCCCCTGCTTGTGCTCTCTCTCTCCCTCTCACTCCCTCTCAAGTAAATAAATAAAATCTTAAAAAAAAAAAAAAAGATGAATTAGGCTCATTAGATTCTCTGTTTCTCTCATTTATAATAAGAAATACAAATAGAATGAGCCATTTGTCAGGAGCTGCTATTGCTGAAAGGTCATAGGGTAGAGATGCCACAAGGAAAAGGAGATGAGTCAAAGTCTGTGTGGACATGAGAGAGATGGGGAGATCAGAGGCATCACCCAGGTAGCACATGGCCTGGACTCCTCTCCATCATTATCCCACCAGTCCTCAGCAGCACTGGTAATAGTATCGGGGGACCCCTGAGAAGAAGAACAGAGAGAAAGCAGGGTCCGAGGCAATACTTGGCTCTGACCTGCCTCCAGAGAGCCTCCCAATGTGACAGATCTTGCTTTTTTGCACTGTATTGACCCACAGAGGAAGGAGCAGGCTGAAGGGAAAAGCTGTTTCCTAGCTTTGCTTCCACTGATCACAGTCCCTATAGCAAGTGTTTCTGGAGCACTTTTCCTCATCTGTAAAATGTTTTAGTATCTGCCCTGCCTGAAGTCCTACTGAATGATTCATTAATTGTATGACATTATGCAAGTCATTTCATCTCTATGAACCTAGTTCCCCAATTTTAAAATAGGGTCAGTAAAACCCATTACACAAATTACTATAAAGAGGATGCAATAGTCAGAGTAGATAATGTATGTAGTAAGTGGTTTGTAAACTGATTGTTGCCATATATATCTATTAAGTTATTATTATTTCCTTTTCCAAGACTTGAAAATATCACAGAAGGCATTTTTAAAAAATTTATTTACTTATTTTAGAGAGAGAGAGCGAGTATGTGGGGGGAGGAAGGGCAGAGGGAGAGGGAGAATCCCAAGCAGGCTCCATGCCCAGTGCAGAGCCTGACACGGGGCTTGATCTCACGACCCTGAGATCACAATCTGGGTTGAAACCAAGAGCCCGATGCTCAACCGACTATGTCACCCAGGCACCATTTACAGAGACATTTTTATTGGTGTTTATAGTTGTACACATAGATATATCATATTCATTAGTATTATTCTAAAACTTTACTCAATTCTACTGATACAGTATTACTGAAATCATAAACCTACTTTTACACTATTTTGTAACTGAAGATTATCATTTAAGTTCAGCAATCTTAGTCACTAAGGGATCACTATACTTCTAAAAACCATTTATCACTCACTTTTTATCACAACACTTTGAAATCCTTCTGCAGGCTATAAATCAATGCTTTTTCCCTGTGTACTACCCGCTGTTTTAGTTTGGCTATAAATAATAGCTGTAAAACCCTTATATAGCTATGGAGCATTTTCCTGAGATTGTTTATTATATGATTTCCATTAGTAACCATTGATTTTTTTTTTTTAAATCCTTTTGGGCACCTAGAACTCTCAGAGTCCCTGAAACCTGGGCATCATTCTTAATCTTTTTCTTTCAAACTCTCCAATCAATTGTTGACTTGTTTTGTCTATTTCATAAATATTGCTAGAGTTAGTCCGTGCCCTTATCCTAGTCCAGACCACCGGTATCTCTCACCTGAATGCCTGCAGCAGCTCCCTGACTAGTCTCCCTGCACTCCAGTTCCCAGGGAGGTGCTGTGGATACCTCAGTGATAACACAGGCAAGGTATAATATTCCAGTGCTATGGAGTTTTTAAATTAGTGGGATAAAGGCAAAAAAAAAAAATCCTCAAGATAACCCCAATTTGCAAATTGTGATGAGATATATAGAGAAGCAAGCAAAAACCTAAACTAGAGAATAGAGCGGAAGGAGCTTTTTAAGTATAAGAGGTTGTCAGGGAGGACCCCTTTGAGGAGGTGACGGCCAAGCTAAGACTGCAAAGATAAGAATGAGCCAACCAAGAGAGGAGGAAGAGCAGGCTGGGCAGATGGAGAGGATTTCTGAGAATCTAGAATGCCAGTGTAGCTGAGTCATTCCCCAAAACCACCGGCAGAGTCAGCGCCCCTCTACCCTCAAGGACATACAGCAAATGTGTGGAAGTAAGAACAAGACACCCCATCTAGGTGGATGAATGCCCTTTCTACAATATAAATACGATTCAGTCATTAAAGAGCTTCATGATTTCCCATTATCCTTCAGTGTTCAAACATCTTAATTCGTACACAATTTACAAGAACCTCCACACTGAGGCCTCTACCCGCATCCCCTGCTCCCACTGTTCTTCTCATTCTGCACTGACTCTTTTGTGGTTCCTTGAATGCCCCACGCTTTTTTGTGTCCAAGACTTCTCTCTCTGTCCTGCTAACTGGAACATCCTTCCCCTCCCCATTCCTCAGTCAGTCCTCCCTCACCTTTGAAGCCTCAGCTTAAATGTCAGTTCCTGTGATGAAGCCTCTCAAAGCCTGTGTCTGAGAACTTCTCTGTCATGCACATGCTCCTTAGGCACTGTGTGCCTAATTCCAGTCACTGCTCTTACTTCAGACCTCCAGGAAGGCAGTTCGGGTGCCTTTGATGACTGCTGTTGGTGTGGTCGACATCATCATCAACTATTTTTTGGCTGAGGATCTCAAACTGTCCTATAATGGACTCATCTTTTAAAACTCTTTTTGCATGCATGGATAGAGTACTGCGTAACTTGCCATTAGAATATTCAGAATGATGGCTCTGTCTAGGCGCTTATTCAAGGTGGTTACAGATGTATCAGAAGACCACCCTCCTTAAGTAAACCCCAAGACAGAATAATAGTATGGCTAGAATGTCTTACCATTAGCAAAGTCTGCTTGGAGTTTGCAGGCAGTATAAGGAAGAGAGATAAATCCAGCTTCCTAAGATCCCATTTCCAAGCTAAGCACAGAGGAAAAAAAATGGATGACGTTCGCCTTTGATGACAACCTTTTACAAGAGAGGATCCAAAGGTGGGGAAATGGATCGAAGATGCTTAAAATGCTGCTACAGTGAAATAATGCTTTCTATCCTCTTCCTTCCACTAAAATTTGTATGTAACCAGGCCCCTCCTAAAGCAACTGGTTTGCAGCAACATGACAACATATTTGTATACTCACATCTGTTTTTTTTTTAACTCCTATGCCTGTAGATTTCTTGAGACCAAACCTTAAAATAATAATAAATGTTTATAGTTCTGAGCAGAAATGTCATGAAGTAATCAAATGCAAATTAGTGATTCATTTGTCCACAAGTACCTCATGCCTGACACTTTGCTGTTTAGCATATGCAGAAAAGACCAAAGCAGAATGTAATATAGTAGCTACCTTGGGTTTACTCACATGATCTGAGAAGCCTGCTTCTCTTCACTGAGGTGGGAAACCACTTCACTGTTAAATTCCAGAGGGGCTTGTAAGAGATATTCCTACTGAAATATTCTTTTTTTTTTTTTTAAGATTTTATTTATTTATTTATTTGACAGAGAGACAGACAGCCAGGGAGAGAGGGAACACAAGCAGGGGAAGTGGGAGAGGAAGAAACAGGCTCCCAGCAGAGGAGCCGGATGCGGGGCCGATCCCAGGACTCCAGGATCACGCCCTGAACTGAAGGCAGACGCTTAACGACTGAGCCACCCAGGCACCCCCCTACTGAAATATTCTTAAAGCCTCTTAGGCTCGTCCTAAAGTCATCAACGGTATGAACTCTGTTTATTTCATGTACACCCTACTTGTTACAAGAAAGAATTTGAGGTGATATATGTATATAGTGCAATCAGATCAAAAGGAAAATATGGAAGTAGAGGAAAAGGGGTAACAAAAGGTAGAAAAGTCAGATGAAGCTGGGAGTGAGAGATTACATTGTTTCCAGAGTCTTCGGTTGCAATGTGGTTTGCCAGAAGGCAATTTTTATGTGCATTAGGAAGACTTGTTACTATTTCCACACTATGTATATCCTCATTTAAAAAGAAAACAAAACAAAACTTTTTTCTAGAACTTATCCATATTTTTCCCTGATTTTGTTTATAAGCTCCTAAAAGTAAACCCTAGCTGATTCTACCAGCATTCGGTCCATTAGAAGTCAATATCCTTTTAAATTCTCCTACATTTAATAAATATAATCAATAAATTTAACATTGATAGTGTTCTCAGTGACCTGAATGGCATTCCCTGGGAAGGCTGAAAGTAATGTGATACTGTCAGTCAAAGAGTTTGATTCTCCCAACAAAACGCTCCAGCTCACAATTCCTGACAAGTGGGCATTGGCTTTCTGGGGAAGAAATGTCTCTGTGCCGCCCACGTGTGGCTTTGCCCGCTACACTTCCCAGCCAGCCCAGGCTCAAAATTGTGGCCAGGTTTAAAACACCATAATGGTAATATCCTAGGAAACTACTGGGCAAAAGGGATTTTTTTTCCCCTTAATTCACAAGACCTTTGTTCTCTCAGCCTCAGCCATCCCCTCCAGTGTACAAGAGATTTAAATGAAGTATTTGTTCAGATTTTTTGTCGTTGCATCTTCTAGATACGCTTATTGTTGTTTTCTCTTACAAAGAGACTTGCTTGAAAGGGCACATTGGTACATTCTCACACCAGTTACCCCGAAAGAGCAAATGTATTTAAGCAGATCTATTTCTTGTGGGCAGGAACTGTGGTGAGGAGGGTCAGTTGGGGTAAAGACCGGCAGGGAGTCTGTGTGTGACCCGCAAAGGCAGGGTCCTTATGGCCCTGTAACTAGGAAGCAGTATCTCAGAAACCATGGAAAATTGCATGAGGATATTCGCAGTGTGTTTGAGAATGGTGTCTGATGTGAATAGTATTACGTAGAAATATGAAGACAGAACAAGGGGAAGTCATGAAAGTAGTTATTCTTCATTATCAGGAAGGAGAAAAGAAAGATGTTGCCCTCTCTTTCGTCCCCTTCCGTACCAACATTAAGAGCTGTGAGGCAGCAGCCAGGTCTCAGGGGAACTGTTGGACTATATGATTTGGTTCCATGAGCTAAGGGGGCCTTATGAGGCTCCATGGACTTCATTTGGGGGTGTTTAACACCCAGCCTAGGGAAGCCTTGTCTGAGTGGCTTGGAAGACAGGCATTTTCCCCACGTCCTGCTCTATATCCTGACTTTTTTTACATTAACAGTAACATTCACATTTACATTAACGGCCTACACGTTTAAAAAGGGGGACAAGGAGGGAGAGTTAATAGAGAAAGGATGGCAAGGTTGAGAAATGTTCGCATCAAAAATTTTTGTAACTTACTGAGAGCTGTTGATGCTTTCCTTAAAAATCACAGCTTCCCAATGTTCCTGATTGAATTCGAAATGACAGAAAAGTGGACCTCGTTTATTAAAAATGTTTTTTAAGTCAAGTCACAAAAATGGAACACAATCCTCTTATTTTTTAGCATATAATGAGTGGAGTGCATGTAGTAGGGTATTTGAATATTGGTTTGAGATGATTTCACAGATTAATTTGGTTTTAAAATCAAGGCTGAGATGTAGAAGGTATGAGAGCCAAAAGGCATATTATTACTTTCCCCTCTGGCCCCAGCAAGTGTCCGATGGTCATTCATTCCTCCCTTTCCCTTCTGTAAAACGAGGGAATCACGTACCCACTTTCCACAGTACCATGAAGGTTTATTGAGTTTGGAATACTCGTAAATAGCAGTGTGAGCAAGCTCCTTGGGGAAAGTAGTGTTAGCATTACTAAGACCCCAAGGTCCTGCAAGCTCAGCATGAAGGGTTGGGGTAGGGAGCAATATACCTCTCTTTTCCGAGAAGGCAGTAGTGAGGATTAAAAATTGTGGCTGGTGTAAACAGGATTCCCAAGCCAACCGAAGTAGGTTTTTAGCCGGGGCTTATCGAAAAGTCTGATCCTATAAAAAGCTGCTATGAAACCTGTGCTGAATGAGAGAAGCCTGAATCCTGTCAAATTCAGGGGTGTGACAAGTCAAATGAGCTGAGATCCCAAGTCCAATGAAGCTCACTTTGTATGTATGCCCCTGGGGGGGGGGGGGGGTTTTTTTTTTTTTTTTC
>NW_024426230.1:12595064-12679622 GCF_017311325.1 Ursus maritimus
TGCCCCTGGGGGGGGGGGGGGTCTTCTTTCTTTCTCTTTCCAAATATGGGAAGTAGATTTGGTTAAGTAACCAAAGAGGCTACAAGGAAGTCAGGGAGGGGAAAGAGTGGATGGAGCCTCCCTGAAGTGAGGCCCAAGGAGGGGAAGAGCCGGAGCCATGCAGCTGGAGGCCCTTCCACCACCACCAGCATCGGACCCATGTGCCTTGTCTTTCTCTGCTCCGTTGCAGAGAGGGACAGGGCTACGTTCTCACAGCTCCCGAGAGCATCCAGAAGCTGACAGAAAGCATCCAATTGCTCATCCTACTCAGGGCTTGTGGGCCACTTCCCTCACAAGAGCACCAGCTCTTCTGGCTTATTTTCATCAAACTTCAGAGGGACTTAGAGGGATATAGAAGTTACAAAACAAAATGCTTGCTCTGTAGGAGTGACAATCCAATTAGTGATGGGAAGATGGGACAGACCACCATCTAGGGCCACGTAAAGTTAATGTGAACGGTTGTAGGCAGGAACGAAGTTAATCATAGAGACGTTTCCTCAAAGGTAGGAGTTTGAGCCATGCTTTAGAGGAGGGCTCAAATGGGGGCAGGGGACTTCTTCGGGCCAAAATGGACATTGCCAAGGTCAAAGTGGGAAGAGGCGGGGGTGGAGGTTCATGCTGTCATGGCACAGAGCAGCTGTTTCTGGGTTGGAGTCAAAACAGACTCTGGAAATACGCTGCACAGATACACTGCGGGCCACAACCACCCAGTTTCAAGGCAGAAAGGCCCCGGTGTGTGTGAGGGGGCGGGTATCGTCCAACATTAAGCATGAATAAGAGTTCTGTAGCTCTTCTTGTCCCGGTGAGGAACAGGAGAGATCTGTGTTGAGGAGCAATAAACACACGGCAGGCACCGTGGGGTTAGAATCTGGCCTGGCTGGATGACTAGTCTAGATTTAACTTGATTGACGCCAGGAAGGCCCTGGAAGGTCTTGAGAGAGAAGCGGCATTATGCAAAGGGTTTAAAGAAACCTATTCTGATAACCATGCCCAAAGAGTCGAAGAGCTTTGAAAGACTGTGTGTTTATGGGAGAGCACCAGTTTAGGGGTTGCATCTGTAGCCCAGAAGCTTTGTTGTCTGACCCTAAAACGAGTTGGCTGATTTGGGACTAAACTACAGGATTAGCTTTGTGGTCTGTTATAGTAGGCATCAACTGGTGAAGTAAAAAAAAAATTTTTTTTGATGCAGTCTATTGATCTCTTGCCTCAAAAAATAGTTCATGATTGGGGCACCTGGGTGGCTCAGTTGGTTAAGCATCTGCCTCCAGCTCAGGTCATGATCTCAGTGTCCTGGGATCCAGCCCTGCATCAGGTTCCCTGCTCAGGAGGGAGTCTGTTTCTCCCTCTCCCTCTGCTCCCCACTTATGCTCTCTCTCTCTCAAACAAATAAATAAAAGCTTTTAAAAAAATAGTTCATGATTTAAAAACAAAACAAAACACTGTGGCTTCTCAGTGTCATCCATTAGGTCAGATAAAATGTTTTTATAGGGCCTGAGGTTTGCTGAAGATGACTGCTGGTAGTCTGTAACCCTGCAAAAGCAGGACATTTATCCAGAGGGGATAAATGACCTCAATAAAGAGATCAATTGCATTAATTAAGTCAGTGCTCTCCCTTTGCTGGAGTTAGCAGTGTTTCAGCCAAAAATAACATTATTTTAGAAATAAACCCCGAGCAGTGAATTTACAGACCCAAGGAAGTGATGACCGTATTCTATACATGCAGTCAGTCTGTCTGGCACCTGGTCACTACCGTGTGGCACGGGGCAGACTGACGCTTAGCAGGGCACAAGACCACGAGTGGAGCCAGAGATATCATGGTGATGGCCTCCAGGGCCTGTTTTTGTTTCGACTAGTGATTCTGAGCCCAGTTGGGCTTCCTAATCTGCTGGGGAGCTTCCCAAAGATAGGGGCTGCCAGGGCTCTTGCCAGAATCCAAATCTTGAAGAAGGCAGCCTGAATTTATCTATACCGAAGTCACCTTTTTTTTAAGGTTCCCCAGATGCTTCGGCACATAGCTGGAGCTGTGAGCCCCTGGCTTAGATGGGAAGGCCGAAATGGTCTCACACAAAACAGGTGCACACACGCACACGCACACACACATACACACACACACACACATTTCTGCAATAGCCAGTCAAGGTTGCCCATTTTTTTTCTTACAGACAGAAGTGTTCACTGATATTCTGGGATTATCAGGCTCTTTCAGAATCCCTAAATTCTTTAATCCATAATAAGATAAGTCTCCTGGGTTTTCTTAAAGCTGAGTACTAATGCAATATAACACTTTTCCCAAATACCGTGGCATTCTTAAAAAGAAGTTTTCCTAAGAGAAGATGAGCCTCACTCACGGCCTTGTGGGATAACTGGAAACTTTTTCTTGCGGTCATCATTTTAAAGCCAGCTCTTCATTTGCCTTCTGTCCTCCCTGCAGCAGTATTTGCTGCAATCCACATTCCTTGTTGATCCCTTCCAAAAAATAACTGGGGCTGGTGGGGGTAATAGTTTCTGGAGCCACTGGGGAAGAATTAGCCTCCAAGGAACAAAGTCACAGAGGAGCTGGCTGAATTCCCTGAGGTAATCTCCATTGAATCAAAACACAAAGGGGGAGGCTAATTCAATTAGCAAGTGATGCCTTGTAGAATAACCTTTTGGGACTAGTAAGGGTGGGGGGACCTCCAAGGACTGGTGCCTGACTGCAAACAGAAAAAATATTGGCAATGCTTGGAGTCTGCCACCCAAAGATCAGTGGTTGTTCATTTTATTATCATCATTACTGAAAAATTAGCAACGTGTTAGGCTCTTCAGGACACAGGGCTGTGTTCCCCAGGTAAAGTACACCGATAAAACACAGAGGAAGGGAAGGGATAAAAATATTCTTGAGGGAAATGGGGGTCTAAAATACAAGGGTTAACATATTTAGGGGAACATTTCACATTCTGGATTTTAAGTGAATTGAAAACACAATTCGTGAAAGAAATGCCTCTTGAGAGTGCACTCAACCTAGAGCCAGGAGTTCTTAGAAGACAATTTGGGGGGGAAAGGAAGGTTGTTTATTCAACATCCAACCCGGTGTTTTGCATGTCATAGAACCAGAGAATGTTAATTGAAATGAATGTTATTTCAGTACAGATGGGGGGTATTTTTCACTCTTTATAAATTGAAAAGATACTCAGAATAGCAGAGCTGAAAAGGATCTTGATATTGTCTTACATCTTCTCCAGAGTCTCAGTGCTTACTCTGTTTAGATGGGATGAGCGGCTCATGAAGGGTGCAGTTCGAATTGCGACGCCGTCCCTATGCAATAGCCCCTAAGCAATCTCGAAGAAATTCAAGGGCTTGGGGGAGCATGGTTCGGAACCCTCCAGTGTAGCACCTGTTCTTATAGGTGAGAAAACTAAAACTCAAAGGGGGTGGCAGACAGCCACGTGCTCTTTCATGTAACAAGGCAAAGTCCTGCTAGCGGTATTCCTGCCCATTTGTTCCCATGCATCCCATGTGGGTGTTTTGTCTTGGACCTGTAAAGGACGGTGAAAAGAGCATGAGCTCGGGGTCAGATGAACCTGGGTCTGAATGCAGCTCCCTACTTTTTTTCCTTCCATTCCTGACAAGTGATTTAGCCTCACCAAGCTTCCACTTTATTGAATGGTAGTAAGATGCACATTTTAGATCTTAGCAGTGCATGGAAAGTGCCTGGCATGTGTTTTGGTCTCAGTATATTTTAGTGCTCTCTTCTGTGCAGGCAACTGAATATTTGAAAATAGAGACAAGAGAAGCAGAGGACACCATCATAATAATAGTAATAATAATAATTGCACTTGGCACTTATGTGGCACGTTCTGTGCTTGGCACATCACGTATATTAACTCGCTCAATCTTCAGAACGACCCCATGCGGTAGGTACTATTTTTTTTTAAAGATTTTTATTTATTTATTCGACAGAGATAGAGACAGCCAGCGAGAGAGGGAACACAAGCATGGGGAGTGGGAGAGGAAGAAGCAGGCTCACAGCAGAAGAGCCTGATGTGGGGCTCGATCCCATAACGCCAGGATCACGCCCTGAGCCAAAGGCAGACGCTTAACCGCTGTGCCACCCAGGCGCCCTGGTAGGTACTATTTTTTTATCTCCATTTTACAGGGAAGAAATCTGAGGTCCAGACTGATGAAATAACTTGTCTGAGGTCACAGAGCTGAGTAGGGAAGTTGGGAGGTAAACACCAACTACCTGATTCAGAAGCAATTCTTTGAATCAACATGCCATTTCTGCAAACGTGCAGGATAGGAGGCAAGGGAGGACCAAATGGGGGATATGGTAGGGGTGGCTTGGTTGGTGTTGGTGAGAGGAACATGTGACCTGGCATTGAAGGGCATGTTTACATGGTCAGACATTTAGAGAGTGGGTAGCTCAAGGCTCTAGAGCAGAGAAATCTGAAAGAATATTCTCTCTCTCTCACTCTCTCCCTCCACCTCCATGTCTATACATACACCATCAATCCCAAACTATCATATGTCGAGCACTTACTGACTTACTCTAGGTACTTTCTGTGCAGTATTGTATTTCATCTTCACAACAGAATCCTATGAGAAAGCGTTGTTATCCGAAACCTTAGAAGCCAAAGGAACTTGCTCATAGCCATGTGCTTAATAAATTGTGGTGTGAGTATTTGAAACAGCTGGCGGGCCTTTACTGCCGTGTGGGTCACCAAGTGTTTTCTCCTGTGCTAGGTATAAAACTACTTTTCATAACCCTTCCCCATCCCCAAATTATTTTTACCCAGCAGCACTAAAGTCATCTGCAGGCGTCAATGGTCATGTGATTCTTCACTTGTGGCCTGTCAGACCTCTTTTCCAAGTTCACAAAGGACGTCTTGATATTATTCTTTACTAGGGAGAGCCTCTCCTAGAGGGCCACAGTTACAGCCCCCTTTAAAAGTGTGACCTTTGCCCCATCGTCACTCTCTCATTTGGCACACAGTGGTTCAAATCATCTCCCCTGTCCATAAACAACTGCACTCGTGAAGCAGAAATGACTATCAAAAAGAGTGGTAGAGACTCCCTGTTGGGACCTCTAATAGGCTCAGCCAAAGACCAGGGAACATTACTATCACGTCCATATGTGTCCTCTTACGAGGTCAGCCTCACGGAAACAGGCACAATAATAGCCCCAGACAAAAGCCGGGGATAATATTGAACTCACTTTCCCGGGAGAAACCTTTCTCAGAGGCCACCACATGCTTGATGACGGGCAGCAAGCCCAAGAGGAGGAATGGATTTGAGATTTTTTTTTTTTCATTTTCAAAGCTAGTGAAATTAATTTGTATATGCTCCCCTGGGCTCTTTTTTTTTTTTTTTTTTTAACCGGGCCGTCAGTTTGCAGACTCACAGCAAGGGGATCATCGTTACACACCAAGCCTGTATCTTTCACTGCAGAGTAGAGCGGAAAGTATGTTACTGCTACCTATTGTCTAAACAAGGCAGACGAGCTAAAAGCCCTGCCACGCGAGCCACGTCACTCACCTTCACTCTCATAATACAGTGATAGTTGTGTGTTTTTCAGTTAGTTGATCAGATGCCAGGTTTCCAGAAAGTTTTTAAAGATAAAGCAAGTTTTTTTTGCACCTGGGTTAAAAAGGCCATTAGTTTCAAGTTAGAGCGTTAATGATGAAAAAGAGAAACCCTGGTGACATCTCCATTTCTATGGAACACATGAAGCAGCTCTGCAAGGGCATTTTATATGTGGATCCTGTTTTCTTTTCTGTTGCAATGAATGTAATTTTAGTTGTCATGTGTCAAAGTTTATACTCCTGCTCTAGAGCATCTCTTCAACTTTAACAGCATAAGTGAAATCACCCAAGTGTATGGCCTCACTGGTAATATGGCTTTTAAAATATAAGCTCTTCTCCTTTATACCCCTTGTCATTAACTGGTAAATTACTAATTTATTTCCTATTAGAATTTATATAGTTTGCAGCAATTAAGAAGAAAGGCATAATTGCTGACAAACCCAGGGCACTATTTAAATCACTTCCTTGTTGACAACATATTTCTCTTTCCTCAAACTGAATGTCACTGAAATCTGATTTGTGCAGAACCCTTGTGGACGAGCACGCTGCACCTGTCACCTGGGCGCTAGCATTTTGCTAAGGATCAATTTACATAACCTCATTTAATGGTTCATAAATCATACCCATTAAGCCCAGCTAACAGGAACCAAGGGTTCTAATTTATGCTGCCTTTCATAGCAGAAAATTGGAAGGCTGGAGCCTGTGGATAAAGAACCCAGGTCTTGCCTTTGATTGTTGATTGTGATGGTAAATGTATGGATGATGAGAACAGATTTTCACTTTATTGATTTCCTGCCAAAGCACAGCATGCTTTATTGTGAAAAGGCGCCTTTTGGCAGCAATGCTGAAAGTGGCGGTTGTTTAGGAGCCCTTTGCCAAGATGAGGTCTAAGACAATACAGAGTGGTAAATACTAAAATAATATCAAGCTGAAATGTTATTCTTTAAAGGAAAAAATGAATCTTTAACCTTTTGGAAATCAGTGACCTTTTCTCCTCTGTAGCACCTCCCCGCCCCCACCCAAAAATGTGCGAAGCCAAGAATTGGAGACAAGATGGTTTTAAGAAATGAAAAAAACAATGCTTTCCATTCCCTGCCCTAAGTTACTTGCTGAGCGAGGCTCATGCAAAATAATGCAGATGTCTAGAATCCTTCAGATAATGACATTTCAGCCAGCGTGCTCTTGAGGGCGAAGTTTGCAGCCTCTGCTCCCTCTCTTCTGCTATGCACTGCTTTTTGGTTGAAAACCCGGAAACACCATTTTTCTCTCTATTTCATTTTTCCCCTTTAGGTCAAGATATTGTATCCAACTATATATAGTTCTCTGCAAAATGCAATATATAAAAGGTCATCTTCTCACAAGTGCTTGGGCTGGATTTCAAAATAGCAAAAGTGGTCCTAAGATCATTTTCCAGATGAAAAACATCTCTTAAGCATTGCTGAGGCATATTGATTCCCTTCTCTCATCTCAGTTCTGCCCTATAATGGACATTGTATATGCTCATTTTAGCTTGTTCTCAAAATCTTTGTTAAACATGATGATTTTTCCTGATAAAATGGAGTGCCTTTCCCCACCATTTCTCTCCTCAAGGCAAGGTTTTCTGAAACACTTCACTTTGATTCCAGGTTGTAGATGTTGCTATGGAGGCTTATTTGATGTGGAGTGCAAACACGGTGGCCTCCTCCCCACCCCCGTCTTTAAATTCTAAATGTGCCATGCAGAAAACCGGTTGGAGCCAGGCAAGAGAACCAAAGCAAGCTTGGCAATCGCTTCTATCTGCTTTCCCATCCAACGTGAAATGTCTCTTGCTTCATAAGGGAAAATCAGTAATATCTATGTCTTTTTAAAGGAAGTCCTTCTTTATAAGGGAAAATCAATGGGATCTGTCTTTTCTATTATCTGGGAGGATTTCTCTAGCGTTAGTTACGTATAACTACTAATAGAATGTAAGTGGACATGTAGAGTTTAATCATGTTTGGAACACATTACCTCCACTCTCCTGGTCACAGAACCCTTCTTGCCCAGGGAAACCCATTCCATCTGATGAAGATAGGGTTGACCCTACTTTCAACTCCATCCAAAGGGATAGGCCCATAACCCAGGCCTGGCCTGTAAAGAGGTTAGCCATGCCCCAGGTCCAGTGATCAGTTCAGGAATGGGTCCCAGACATGACCTTGGGAGTTGTCTGGAATCACTGTCAGGGAAGACCATCTTTCCCCTCTGGAGTTATTAATCTGGTAGCAGGTAGACTCTGCCCAAGAAGTGGAGAGAAAATGACAGAGCTTCGAAGATGTCATTGGAGCCCCTGGATCCAGCTACATCTGAAGTTAGATATACCTCTGGGCTTGCTAGTTTCATGAATTCATAAATCTATCCTTTAAAAATAAAAAAGCTAGATTGAGCTGGTTTCTGTCACTTGCAGTCCTAGTAGTTCCACTTAATACACAGAGGAGCTTAATACACAAAAATGTAGTGAAAAAAATAGAGCTTTATTTTTCGTACTAGATTCCAGATTCCAGTCCTGACATTGTCACTGAATCTCTAGGCTTCAGATTTCTTATTTTAGAAAAACAAACCAAAACAAAACTCTATTGGAGGATATGTAAGGCCCTTTCCAAATCTATATTTAATTCATCCATTTATCCAATTATTCATTCATTCATTTAACAAATATTTAGGGAGAGTGGGGCACCTGGGTGGCACAGCGGTTAAGCGTCTGCCTTCGGCTCAGGGCGTGATCCCGGTGTTATGGGATGGAGCCCCACATCAGGCTCCTCCGCTATGAGCCTGCTTCTTCCTCTCCCACTCCCCCTGCTTGTGTTCCCTCTCTCGTTGGCTGTCTCTATCTGTGTTAAATAAATAAATAAAATCTTTAAAAAAAAAAACAACAACAACAAATATTTAGGGAGAGACTATTGACTGGCACTGTACTAGGCAGTGGAGATACAAAAGTGAACAAATAGAAAAAAAAAACCAAACCCTGCCTTCATACAGCCTATATTCTAGTTAATAGAGGCAGACATACAAATAATTACAAGTAGTATCTGGGAAGGTATTAAAATCTTAAGTAGTACTTCACTTATTTATTATTATTATATAACAACCCCCCCCCCAACTTAGTGGCTTAAAACAAGAAGCATTTGTTATTTTTCACAATTCAGTGGGTCAACCATCAGGTCTGAGCTCAACTGGGAGGTTCTTCTGCTGATCTTGCCCGGGGTCACTCATGTGACAGGGTTCTCTGGCAGCTTAACTGGGGCTAGAATGTCTAAAATTGTCTCGCTCACGTGTCTGGGCTGTGATGCAGGCTGCCTGTCAGCCCTCTCCCTTGACGTGGGCTCTCATCCTTCACTGTTTAGCCTGGGCTTCTATACATGGCAGTGGGGGCCTCCCAAGACAGAGAAGCTGGGCCTGCAAAGTTTGTGGAGGCCTAGGCTCTGAAACTCACCAGCATCAGTTCCACCACATCCTGTGGTTCCAGATTAGTCACAAGGCCAACTCAGATTCAAGGCATGGGGAGACAGATTCCAGCTCTTGATGTGAGGAGCTACAAACTACTGTGGCCTTATTTTTTCCATCTACTATAGGAAGGGTGGCCAGAGAAGGCCTCATTGAAAAGATATTCTCTATGTAGAGACCTGAGGGGCTGAGGGAGCAAGCCATGTGTACACCTGGGAGAAGAACAATCCAAACAGAGGGAATACTTCTAAAGATCCTGAGGCAGAAGAAGCCAGAAACTTAGGAAGCAGGAGGGAGGAGGCTAGCGTGGCTAACGTGGAATGAGCAATGTAGAGAGTAGGAGCAGATGAGTTCAAAAGTGATAATGGGGAGCTGTGCCTTAAAGGGGGTTGTAAGGCCTTTGGCTTTTACTGCAAGTCAGACGAGGGGGCCACTGGTGGGTGTTGAACAGAAGAATGGCAGTTTAACTTACATATCCAATAGAGATCTCTCTAACCGCTGTGTTTTGAATAGACCGACCAGGTCAAGATCAAGAGTAGAAGGGAAGAGAGTAAGACATAGGCTCAGAAGGTGGTGCAGAGCCAGTTTGTAAAAGATCTGGAATGCCAAGCAGTGGGTTGACGTAGTAGTGGGTTCCTCCAAATTGGGATCCAGGATTTCTTATCATCCACAAAGGAAGTAAAGGAGGATGGGAAATGGTGACTAGTTTCAGTCTATGAGCTATATTCACTGTTTCAGAAAGTTTAAAATATTAAGCTTCTTTGCTTTTGGTAAGTATTACAAAGCACTTTTTCCTTTTGGAAACCTTAGTTAGATCAGATTGATAAGAAGGTTGGCTTGACTGTCACTGGCAACGTAGGCATTTCTGGTAAGTGATTGGGCCATTTGGATGTGTTATCAGACCTACAGGCTGGGCAGTCACTGCAGAGAGTGTATTTCACAGGGACCTGTGACTGTGTGGCAAACACAATTATGGATACCTGGTAACAAACAGTGCTTAACTATACTTTCTTAACTTCATTGCTTTTTCACATCGTAGATTATTATTTATATTATTATGCAAACCTGATAACCACTGGTTATTGATGAAAACTTGACTTAATGTTCAAGTGGAAATTGTGCCAACACTTACTAAATGCTATTTGTCTAGTATATAGGTGCTTTCAAAACATGGTATCCATAATACCATGGAACTAGAGGGGATTATGCTAAGCAAAGTAAGTCAATCAGAGAAAGACAATTATCATATGATCTCACTGATATGTGGAATTTAAGAAACAAAACAGAGGATCATAAGGGAAGAGAGGAAAAAATGAAACAAACGAAACCAGAGAGGGAGACAAACCATAAGAGACTCTTAATCATAGGAAACAAACTAAGGGTTGTTGGAGAGGAGGTGGAGGGGGGGGATGGGGTAACTGGGTGATGGACATTAATTAAGGAGAGCAATGGGTATTATGTAAGACTGATGAATCACTGACCTCTACCTCTGAAATTAACAATACATTATATGTTAATTAATTGAATTTAAAATTTAAAAAAAGGAAAAATGAAGGGGGAGGGGGGGAACACCGTGGTATTGATAGGCAGAGTGTACGTTGATTGCTTTTACTTTAAAAGTAATAATGGAAGATATAGATCTTTTATTATACTTCTTTCTGCACCCAGATGGGGCATAAGTTATAAATAATAATGTCCTGTATTTCTGATTTTTTAGTTACATATTTTTGGTATCACAGGGCAGAAAAGAGGGAGAAAACAGTTTTCCTCTTTTTAATTTTGAACTTTTCTATAACCTATTTCTTAGATTCATTAACTTGATGACTTTTTTTCAAGCTACTGAAACTTTCAAAGGTCATAAATATCTAACGATCAGAGATAAGTTTATATATTATGGGACAGTTGTAGATGGAATACTATATAGTCATTGAAGATATTGTAAAATGTTTACGAATGTTTGAACAAATGAATGATCAAATTTAAATTGTAAAATCACAGACCTGACATGATTACATTTTTAAAAATGCATGTGTGTGCATGTGTGTGTGCACATGTGTGAATATGTGCTTAGGAAAAAACAAGAATAACATAGACAAAAAATTTTTAAGTAGTTATTTCTAGGTGTTAAATATAGGGGTTTTATTCTAAGAATGTACCTATATTTTCTATTGTGTATAATTAACATATGTTGTTTATATAGTTTTTACTACTGACACACAAATTAAAGGAGACAAAAATATGGCAAATTTACTTTTTACACCAGGTAGTTACATCCTAGCTTTGGTCCATGGGCAAGATGGGTTTAAGCAAAAGGCAGCATGAGACCCTTCCAAGTCGTTCCTTCAGCTACCGCATCTGTCAGGATTTTGAGAGATGCCTTTTGCCCATCCTGGGTCTCACATTGAACCCTTTCTCATGGAACACCAATTAACATCATAAAGGACTGGTGTTCCAGAAAATCCAATTTGTGACACCCGATCTAGACATTTTCAAAATTACAAATCACAGCCATCATTAAGAGGCTTCTAGAAAGTGCTTTTTCATGACGACTGATAAAATACATTGGAGTGGGCAAGGAAGGACAGGCAGGTGAAGGAGGTGAAGAATATTTAATGGAAATTACAAGTGAGAAACTTGAGAATAGAAACCCATTTCTTTTTTTGTTCTTGTGTATCTTGTAAACCAATGTAACTTGTCAATAAAAGATTTGGTTGCATCTGCTAGATTGAACTCTAAACTTTTTGTTTAGGAGGATTTGTAATAAGATTGCACTTCCCCTGCCTTTGCAATAGAAGCACATTCTTAGATTTAAATTTACTGATGGCCCTCTCTAATCATGACTGTGGTTCTCTTGCTACCTGCCGAATCTGGAGAGTATCGTTATGGGTTCCTCTAAGTCAAGAGGCTGGAGAAGTTGGGGGCGCCTGGGTGGCTCAGTCATTAAGCATCTGCCTTAGACCCAGAGCGTGATCCCAGAGTCCTGGGATCAAGCTCTGCATGGAGCCCCGCATTGGGCTCCTTGCTCCGCTGGGAGCCTGCTTCTTCCTCTCCCACTCCCCCTGCTTGTATTCCCTCTCTCGCTGGCTGTCTCTCTCTCTGTCAAGTAAATAAATAAAATCATTAAAAAAAAAAAAGAGGCTGAAGAAGCACGTGTAGGTCTCAGGAGTTGAGTCACATTTCAGGAACAATGCAGAAATAAGTTTCGTATGCTTCATCCTTACTCTTGTGGCTTTCACTTACGGCATTAGCACTGTGTTTGATGTTATCAAATAAATAGCATCCTAGATCAGTATAGATGTTATTTCATTAATGGTGATTTTCCTTTAGTTTGGAAAAATGCATTCTTTTTCTTTAGGGAAGCATTTTTGGTCAGCTGATCTTGCGAGAATGTGGAGGATTGAGAACAGTGAGTTGTCTCTGTTTCTCCTTTTAAATCAAAGTCGCCCTGATATCATTTAGCAATTGGATTATATGAAAAATCCCAACACAGCATAGCTCTTCTATTGAAATTGGATTGATTTCTTTGGAGACTATCTGATCTCAACGGCAGTCTGTAAAATATCCTCTGGACCTTGAAAGAAACTAAAATTAATGGCTTTTTTAAAAAATCGAAGCTCTTAGTTTTTTGAGCATGAGAAGATCCCTTCTCCCAGTAATTTACATCTAAAAACAAAAGTGAAAGTGTGCGTGTCTGTACATATAAAAAAACCTAATACTTCACTCCTGTGCTGAACTTTCTGATTTCTCTGTTTACTAAAGAGAATTACTATATTTTCAAACATGCTAAAATTTCCTTTGAAATATCTTATCAACCCATAAACCCAAAGTTCTTCAAACTGCATAAACTTTAAGAAAAAGTTCATCATTTTTAAAAAAAGGAATTATAATGTGCCTCATGTGCTTTCGATGTGCAGAAACTCATTAGGTATCCCTCCAGCCCTATGTTAGGGCTCTCAACTGGAATATGTATGTATGTCCTTCTCTTGCAACTTGAAGCCAAAAGATAAGATTTTTGAGACATTCACAATAAAGCATGATTATATTATGGTGATGACCCATGTTAAAAAAGATTAATCATATAGGTTTTTTAAATTAATTACCTTCTTTAAAAGTTTTAAAGCAATTTAACTTGAGAATATTTTGTACTTTCAGTAATATATATATTATATATGTGTGTGTATATATATAATATCTATATGACTATATATAATATCTATATTCGTTCCTATTGATTCTTTTCCTCTGGAGAACCCTGACTACTACAATCTCCTTGCCTTCTTTTAAGTGTCACATGAGTCTTCTTCTTTGCTTGTGGAGACTGTGAATAAGCCTTGTCCCCCAGCTTCTATCTACATTAAGGGCTGCAATTCGGTCCATATTCTCCTAGGCTGAAGCCCCACACGGAGTTGTTGGTGTAAAGGACCATGTTTCCCAGCACTCCCAGAGTAGGTCGGCATGCCACCAGCAGCTCTCCCCACCTGCAGTTTCTCATTGCCCAGGATAGGGATTCCCACTGACTTGGATGACTGTCTCACTTCCTTATGGTAACCTTGGGTCTCTGAGTCGTAAGACAGAAAACTTGAGTGGCCTGCTTTTCCCAGTCTCTGTAACTACTTTATATTACTTTTAAAATAGATCTGAACTAACCTGGCGATACGTGTCAAAAGCCTTAAAAATACATGTGTCCTTGACCTAGCAATTCTATTTCTAAGTCCAAATCAGAGATTTGGACAAAGATTAATTTACAGAGATATTGATTGTAGTATTATTTATAATAATGAAAATAAGGAATATGAAACACAATCTAAACTATAGGAGATTGATTAAAGTGTTATACATACATGTCATGGAATATTATGAAGATATTTAAGAAATCAAATTATAGGACTTGGAAAAATGTTCATGACATAGTTAAGTGAAAAATAAAGGCTATGGGGTTATATAGGAACACTGTACTTTCCACTTACTGGGCTATAAACCTAAAGCTGCTCTAAAAAATAAAGTCTATTTTTTAAAAACTATATGGACTATAAATAAATAAACATTACCAAGCATTATGTTTTTATAGTCCCTATTTATAAAACCAAAAGACCATACACCAAAATATTCATAGTAGTTTTTTCTCTCTCAGTATTATGAGTGATGCTAGTTTTCTTCTTTATACATTTCTACATTCTCCAAATTTCCAAATGACAACTATTTAGTAATTTTCAAATCCAAAGAAGAAAATTAAACAAGCAGTATTGTTTAAAAATAACTAGAGAGGGGTAGGTTTGGAGAAACTAAAGCCCCGGGTGGCTCGGAATAGTCCAGGATACAGGAACCAGATTGAGAAGCCTGGGGGAGCCTAGCCCCTGAGCTTAGTGACATGTTTTGAGGGAAAAAAGACCTTCAGAAGAACAGGTTATCATTGCCAGAGGAAATCCTCATAATGTCAGACTACTTTAAAGACCTGGACTCCCCCTCATGCCTTCTGTGGTACCTTGACCTACACAATCCTCTCCTGTAGTGACCTTTCAGAAGGTCCCGTGGTCTCTTAAAAGAGAGAAGGCAGATGGAGAGCTAGGGGCCCAGAAACAGGAAAGGGCGTCTCAAGGGCTTAAGCAGGGCTTACGCGCTTGTACTGGACTTAAGGGAGACATTCCAGTTTCCACGCTGTTCCCTGAGAAAGAAAGGCCAGGATTCCTACAAGAAGCCCTATGCAGGAATAAAGATTTTATCTTTGATGCCAAAGTCTCTGTACTGATTTGGAAATATCTCCTGTGTACGTTGTTAAGGAAGAAAAGCAACAGGCAGAACAATATACAGTACGCTACATTTTGGTTAAGCAAGGGAGGAAAAAATAAAATTAGAAATATATTTGCTTACATTTCCCTCAAGTAACAAGGGAAGGATATACATGAAACTAATAAAGAATTGACTAAAAGGGAGATGGGAAACAGGGCAGACAGAGATGGAGCTATGAACAGGTCTTCTCAGTGAACCTTTTTTTATGTCATTTTGATTTTTGAGCTACGTGACTATATTGTCTATTCAAATTAGGTAAAATCCGGCCAGGGATTAAGGGAAAAATAAGAAGATCGTCCGTCTCTTTGAGGGGATGGGGGACAAGGGACAGGAGGACTTGCAGGTAGTTTAGTGTCAGTCATTTTCATCACAAGGTGGAGGAATTAACAGACAACTCTTTTGACAATGAGATGTGGCCACTTAGGGTGTGGAGGTCAACCTCAGAGTTTGATGAGAACCTATTTGGTATCTTCCAGGTTCTCACCCTTGCTCCCAGCCAGGTATTTGGGCCCAGAGCTACTCCTTCACTAGTGGGACACAACGAGGCATTTAGTACCTGGGATACAGGCTACTGACCTGCAGTTCCGGGATGCTTAGGACCTGGGGTCTGTCTAAAGCAGAAACCCAGAGCTGGGGCCAGGAAACAGGCCGGTTCTAGATTACGTGGTTCTGACCTGTATCTTTCCCTGCTAATTCAACAGCCCGTGGAGGAACTACCACTGCTAATGTGCTTTATGTGGTAATGCAGTTACAGGCAAGAAAGGACTGGAAAATGTGACTCATGTGTCCGTAGGCAAATGTGTTATGTTGATATGGATACACTCAATTCTTGGTTTTCCACAAATAGAATTGTCCAGTTGTCAAGGACAGGGTCGGTCAAAAGAGGGTTGGGGCTGGGTACAGAAAATTTGAATATGTGCATGGAAAGAATTAAAAATGTGAGTGTTTAGAGGAAGAATGAGACAGGGAGAGGGATTAACTCCATGCCAAAAACCATAGAAAGTGTTCCTCCTCTTTCACTAACCTGAATATGGAGAGGTCAGATGAGAGGCTGTGAAATTTTAGGGATTGGAAGAACATTAGAAATAAACTGTGGAACTGCTTCAATTCCCAAACGAGGAAACTGAATATAAAACATCTGTGTGGTAGGTGGAGGAAGGCGCACACCTGCACACGGAGGTAACACGTGTGTGTTGTCTACTCACACGAAGATACACCTTGGAATGTTTTCCCCTCCTCCGGCAACTTCATTTACATTCAGCTTCCTTTAAAATGTTACCCCTGGCTCATTCTCACTGCTAAAATGAGTCAGGAACATCAGGCTTCTCTGTCCATTTATTATTTTGAGGCAACAGCCAAACGCTGTGGAAATGGTTTCATTTACCTCCAAATTTTGCCAAAAAAAAAATCCAATGGTGACTGAAACCAGTAATGACTATTTTCTATTTTCTTTTCCCTGAGTAATTGACCATTAATTATAATATCAATAGGCAGTGGGTAAGGAAAGCAGGCCCACGTTAGGGCTACATTTCATTTGTAACTGTTTTGTCTATATCATAAATCTCCAATATTGGGCTATTGTCACCCATGATGAATTATTGTAAGCATGTCAGCACATGGTGGAAGTCAAGTACATTCAAATACTACTCAGTCAGAATTGAATTTGGCATGATAGTCTCATAAAAGGGGGCTCAATTGAGAGTTTCCACTTGCCTGCTCTAAACTTGTCACTTGTAGGTGCTAAAGAGCTTGTTGTGTTGGTTTAATTAGTCAACAAATCGGTCCTTACTTGATTGCGTGGTCGTATCACATATGTTAACACTTCAGTGTTTGATGGAGATATTAACAAGTGACAAGAGTCTCTTGGTCTGTGGACTTTAAAGAAGAGAAGCTCTTCTATATTATTTCATTTGGCCCTGCCAATATTTATTAGATCATGCAGCCCGCAGGCTGCCAGTTAAAGAAAGACAACACAAACATTTTTTAGGGTTATGCTCATCTGTATCCCAAAGAAGGGTCACTGAACAATCGATGGGAGAAGAGCATAAGTAAGATAAGTGTTTTCTTCTACCGCTTACAAATTCATTATTTGATACAGTTTGCTGCAGACCTCCTCTGAGCTTTTTTCACTTAAAGATAATTTATGACAAGAACAGAGAGGTTCTTGAAAATGCTATAGCAACTGAAGCTGAATGATGCCACACTGGTGGGAGACGCCGAGTCACCAGAGGCTGGTAAAGAGGGAGTTTGCATTTGTATGAAGAACTGTATTAGTTAACATTCATCCATAGTGGATAAAATTCTCATATTAAATAGTCAATATGAGATTCAAGGGAAGAAAAACCCTCAGTAACCGAAATGAGTGTTCCCAGGGGTAGGGGATAAAAAGTTGGTACCCTGAAAGTTTGCAAAAAGATCCGTCTATTCATTTTTTCTATAGCAGAACAAACAAAAGGGCCGTGCTCACTTTGAAGGACGGGCTTCATTTGTTCCGTCTCCATTCCGTTATGGCTTTTCTCTGTGCATCAGCAAGAATCAGGTCTCCATGCCACGTGCAGAAATGATGCAAAGCATATGAACCAGAACCATCACATAGTTCATTTTGGTTGGACATTGCAAAAAAAAAAAAAAACCAAAAAAACAAAAACAAAAAAGACCCAACATTTAAATGACTACAAACAATTCAGAAATTGCCAGCAGTGACTTAACCAGTGCATATGGCAAGCTAAAATTATGACTGAAGGGCTTTCTGTCAAGACTCTCTAGTGGGAACTTTTAAAATCCAATTTATTTTTATCTTCCTTAGGGAACTTCCTGAAAACTCAAAAGTTCCTTACCTCTTTACCTCCCAAAGGATAAAATTTGCCATTCCTCTCCTTAGGAGTGCTCACAATGATTTATTCAGTATTTAATTATGCCGTGGTCACCATGTTGTTGGTCAGAAACCAACACTTATCTCTTCCTTAACTACCACCAGGTGAAACCCCAGCCCCCCACCCCGGGGAAGTCCTCAGTGTTCGCCTACTGGTCAGCTGATAATTGTCTTGGAGCCATGGGAATAGTCGAGAGACAACAGTGCCTTCACATTCTCTGCACACAAATTTGGAGAGCATAAGTATCCACTGGTTAAGGAAGGTTTTGTCTATGTCATAATAAATACTCTTCAGATAGTTACAGCATCTTCCTTCCCCAGGCCACTCCATTTTTACCCAAGCCGTGGGACTGAAACAGCTGCAGTGTCCCGGTAAAGCCTTCCCACTCTACGGTTAGTGTGTAGAGTTGAAAGGAGGAATGTACTCTTTCTTGCCTACTTTCACCTCAGCTTTTGCTTAGTCTAAGCACCAAACTAAGTCACCTTTAGGAGGTGATTAAACTTCTTAACGTCCTCATCCTATCCCCCACCATCACACATGCTTTTCACTGGAGTAGCGAATCAATTCCCAGACCCAGCCAATCAGGTTTTACTGGGAAGCAGACCCTCAGTGAATGCTCCTTGAGTAATTGGTTGATTGACTATGGTGAATTATGAGTGTTAGTCTAACCAATAGAAACAAAAAATAATTTGACCGAGTTACTAGGGAAAGGTTAAAGGGAGCAAGATGGGGTGTGCTGTGGGGTAGCGCAGATTTATGTTAAGAAGGTGAAAGCTTTGGCAGAGTAATTTTCTCTGGAGGAGAAGGAGATGGGAAATGGGTTGGTTGGCCTGCAAAAGATACCGGTATCCTCAATGCAAGAATTTTCCTGCACTGAGCTCTAAAGAAAAAAAAGAAGAAAGGCAAAGGATGCAGAGAATGAAAAGCCATTTGATGTGAGGTGAAGAGGGAGGATTAGGGGGAGGGGCGGGGGAGTAAAAGCTGTTAAAAGGGAAGCAAAGGAAGGAAGAAGGGGAGCAGGAACATGTGTGACTTAATTTAAGGCTCAATCTCCCGGAGCTTCCAATTTTTTGCTATTACGACAATGCTATTAAAGAACATCCTTATGCATATAGCTTTGTGTCCTGTTGAAAATTATTGGGAGAAAGGGAGATATTAAGGGCCTTCCTTGCTACTTTTTCTAATTCTGTCATGTTGAAATTTCATATAATTAAAACAGATTGATTTTATAATCAGAAAAGAATAATGAAGCAACATTAAACTAAGAAACAACTTTTGGAGCTGTGACTGTGAATAGCAGAAATGTCAGCCTCTGAGGTTTAGCGATTCAATAAGTCGTGACTGTTAAAAATTTTTCAATTCATTTAGGAATATTTACCTCAGCTTCCAGAAATGCTTTGATCTCTTTAAACATATCTACTTTCAAAAAAGTTTGTAATCTTCTCCTTCAGTTCTAAGAGATTGGTGCTTGCTGCCTCAAACAAGGACAACACCATTTTCCCCGAACTGGCTAGAAAAATCTTATTTCAGTAGTTTTTCCAGTCCCTCCACGGGATGGGAAACTGTTCTTAAAAGCGAGATGGGCTGACAGCGGATCCACATTGCCTGGGGCCAGGGATGGGGGAGGGGACAACTGGAAAGGGGTACCTGGAAATTTGTTGGGGTGGTAGAAATATATCTTGGCTGAGGTGGTGATTACATGACTGTATACATTTGTCAAAATTCCTCCGTGTACACTTAAAATGGGTGAATTTTGTATGTAAATCATGAACAATAAAGCTATTTTTTCAATAGCTTTAAAAATAAAGTAAACTAGTACTTTTGGGGTGAACATGTACATGAATATTCTAAATTTTATAACAGGAGGATTCTCTTTTCAAAAGTCCTTAAACTAGTTATCAAGCCATGTGTTAGATTGAAAAGTAAAAGGACTTTATCTGCTTAAATGCTATTTTTATCTATTTGAAGCTAGCATAAAATGAAGAAAAGAAATACATTTTTAATTACAGATTTTTATTCTATAATTCTTGCAGTTCGCTTCTCTTTTAATTTCCCTGGGGAGGGTGACGTCTTCATTCTGGTATCGATATTTTGATTAAGCCAAATATCCACGTATTCATTAAAAGTTTCTTTCCTATAGAGGAATTCAATTTTTTTTTTTTTTGATTGGTGCTAGACTCACAGACAGACAGAAATAAGCCGCCATTCTTCTATTTGATAGCCAGACGCTGCCAGTTGTAGCCAGGGCAGTCCTGCTGTTAAATTAGGTCTAATGAAGGAGTAATTGCTTTAGATATAGTGAACCATTTCAAAGAAAACAAGGATTCTAATTGATTTGCAATTTGTTTGGCACGTTGCATTGTCCACAGCTATTGATTAGTCTTCTGGATTTCACACTGCATGTGTTTCCCTTTATTAAGGGAATAACAGGTTACTGATTACTTTCTTTCTGGGTTTAATGTAGCGGTTAATGTCTACTTTGTTCTTGTGTCATGTCACAGGCGAGGAAGGAATAATAGGCAAGTGGGTGGCCCTTTGCTAAGCAACTTCCCTGCTGTTCTGAGCTGTGTGCTCTGAGACAGGCTGAAAAGCAGATCAAGAGAAAGGGTTAGAATAGCAGGACTCACAAGTTAGGGCCTGAGTCAGGCTAGACCTGGCTCGAAACTTGGCTTTCCCCTCCCAGTCAAAGCATAGCATGGGACGAAGCAGCTGGTGGTAGATTTGTTCTTGTATCATTCGATTATTTGGAGACAGGATATGAATCTGTGCCCATTGTTTTGTTTAATAGGTATGCATACTAAATGGGTGCAGAAAAAGAATATTTGAGGTCGAGGCCTTTTGGTTCATTTAACCCTTTGGAAAGTGACATTTTGTTGGCACCTGGGAAGCACTTGTTGCTGAGGTGTCGATATGATCATCAAAATGGCTCTTATGTTTATACCAACTGCAGGGGAGGGAGAAAAAGTTCTCAGGGTTGCAGTCATTTCATTGCCCTCAAAGCACAGCAGGAATTATTAGCTTACCCTGGCGTGCCCCTTTGTTTTCCTAGGGCTTTGCTCCTCCAGCAGACACTCATTCAAGGCGAATCCACTGCTTTCTGAAATGTGTTTTGCAATGGCGCAAGGAACAGGCACTCACTTAGCGGATCTAATCCTTTCACGGCTCAGCTGGTTAATGTAGCCAACTGCTGAAAATGGGAAATGGATTCTTTAATGAGACAGGTCCCTTCGTGGCTTTATTCTCCCAGTCCAACCCCCAGGCATTCATTCAAGTCCCCCTTGCCTCCAAGCCAGGATCAGGCACCCCCACTTCCCACCCAGCAAGCAACCCATTTTCCAGCACACAGTTCCCTATCTCTAGGCCCCTTGCCTCCCCACCACCTTCCCAGAGCCCTTGGAAGCTCACAAATAACAAAAGGGTGTGGGCAGTAAAAGGTTCCCCTTTCTCTGCATCAGTTACCTCCTTCCTAAGCCAGAGCCCATCTTTTCCTGAGCTCCCAACATCACCAATAAGGTTATAGAGAGGAGTTACATTCAGAGTAGCAAATGCCCAGGGATTGCCTCCAAACTTTTCAAATAAGCACAGCTTTGCCATACTACCCAAGACAGATATAGATTTAACATTTTTATTTAATACAGTTTTTGTGCATAATGGATTTTATAGTGACCCTGATTGCAAGGGTCTGAAATGGAGCCAAGCAGGTAAACCTGGGCTCTGGTTCTTCATTCTTTTTTCTCTTACCGTTTTTACTCCTGTGAGTCTTCCTGAAGCCTATGTCTTTCTTCTCCAGAAATCCCACTGCCCCCCACCAAATATTTAAACAGGTAAAATTCAGGTTAAAAGGAATAATAATAAAGGCAACTTGAAAGTCATGACAGGGTAGTCTGCAGTTTTAAGTATGCATTTAGAAGAGAAAATGTGGGTAGTTCTGCCTGTTTTGCTTTGAAGATAGTTGATTTGGGAAGTAAATTATATATACATGAGTTCAGGTCTTCCTTTAATCTGAGCTCTTAACTTTTTCTCATGTGTGCCATGGAATCCTTTGGCAATCTGATAGAGCTTGTAGACCTCTTCTCAGATTGATTCTTTAGAGGAGCCTGGGTGGCATCTGACTCTTGATTTTGGCTCAGGTCATGATCTCAGGGCTGTGAGATCAAGCCCCGCATCGGGCTCTGTGCTGGGAATGGAGCCTGCTTGGGATTCTCTCTCTCCCTCTGTCCCCCGACACCCCCACTTGTATGTGCTCTCTCTTAAAAAACAAAAAAGATTCTTTAAATTCATTAAATAAAATACCTAGGATTACAGAGAAAGCCAATTATACTGAAATAAAGTTATCAAAATATTTAGAAGAAACCAAAGTTATATATAGCAGTTCCTTTATTATTATTTATTGTTAATTAATTAACTGCTTTAAATAATAAGATCTATGGAGAGGTCTAGCCACGCCTGTAATTTTGAAGTAATAGTGAGAATTAAATTTTGAATATCTATAATAACTTTAATATGTTATTTTTAAAAATCTGTGATTTCTTTTGGTGACACAATCACAGGTACTGATAGTTATTGGTTTTTTTTGTTGTTGTTGTTGTTATCTGAACCTATAATTGAAAGGGATTATAAAAATAAAGATACATAGGGCACCTGGGTAGCTCAGTCAGTTAAGTGGCTGTCTTCAGCTCTCGTCATGATCTTGGGGTCCTGGGATCAAGCCCTATATCGGGCTCCCTGCTCAGTGGGGAGTCTGCTTCCTCTGCCTCTACTGCTTCCCCTGCTTGTGCTCTCTAGCTTTCTCTCTCTCTTTTTCAAATAAATAAATAAAATCTTTTTTAAAAGATGTGTATTTTTTCCATACAAATTCATGGACTTCATAAATTCCGTCCACAAACCCACAGGACCCCTGTCATCTACAGTAATGGCCTCTTCCAATGTTCATTCAGGTGCCCAGCAGCATGTTGTTACAGTTCTTTTTTTTTAAGATTTTATTATTTATTTGACAGAGAGAGAGAGAGACAGCCAGCGAGAGAGGGAACACAAGCAGGGGGAGTGGGAGAGGAAGAAGCAGGCTCCCAGTGGAGGAGCCTGATGTGGGGCTCGGTCCCAGGGACCCGGGATCACGCCCTGAGCCGAAGGCAGACGCTCAACGACTGAGCCACCCAGGCGCCCTAAGCATGTTGTTACAGTTCTAGAAAGGGGAAAGAGAGAAGAAATGAGCACTTGAGATGCCCAACTGGTTGTGCCCCGAATCTGAGCCCTCCACCATATGTGTATACCGAATTTCATGAAGCATAAATGTCCCCCCATGCCTTCCTAGACTTTTGCTCCTCCCAGTGTCCCCCATCTATAACACTCGGGTCTATGGAAGTCGAGGCCATACACCATGGATACATGGAAAGAGGAGAACCGGGCAAGAGCAAAACAGAACAAGCACATGAATTGTGCATCTTTTCATTATATGAGTCTAATTACAAGACATTCAAATTGACAAGACATACAATTAAGAAATAAAATATTTCTGGGGCGCCTGGGTGGCACAGCGGTTGGGCGTCTGCCTTCGGCTCAGGGCGTGATCCCGGCGTTATGGGATTGAGCCCCACATCAGGCTCCTCCGCTATGAGCCTGCTTCTTCCTCTCCCACTCCCCCTGCTTGTGTTCCCTCTCTCGCTGGCTGTCTCTATCTCTGTCGAATAAATAAATAAAATCTTTAAAAAAAAAAAAGAAATAAAATATTTCTGGTGATTTGTGAAAGTAACAAAGTAAAGATATCATCAAGGAGAACTCAGCTCACATTTAGTTAACTAGGGTTGGCAGATTTAGCAAATAAAAATACAAATATTTCATGGAACAGACTTCTACTAAAAATTATTTCTTGTTTAACTGGAATTCAGATTTAAGTGCTTGTTCTGTATTTGATCTGGAAATCCTATTCCCTAACGTATCATATAAGGCAAGTAAATCTATGTGTAGATTATAATTACATGATGTTAGAGAACTTTTGTTTCACTGGCCAAATAATTTGAACTGAACTCAGAAGTGGCAGGTTTTTGGTGATTTGTCTTAAAATCAAAAAGGATTTTTAGTATCAAAAGGGAAGTAAAGAGGTGAGCAGGAGTTAAGGGGTGAAGAGGAAGGATAAGTTGAAAGACAGGAGGGAGGATAGCTGAAGACAAGCACAGAAAGTTATTCTGGCTGAGAATCCAGGGCAAGTCAACTGCTGGGGGGACCTACTAAGTGACCTCCTCCTCTCTCTGGACCAGCACTTTGCCCTGAGTCTTTTGAAACGGAGAAATCCAGTGTTGTTCCGCCTTCTGCTTCACCTGCACAAGACCTGAAGGAACCAAGGCTCAGAGAAGTTAAGCAACTCCCTGTAAGAACCAAAGACGTCACACCTGCCACCATACTCCCTACCTCTTCAGCAATTAATACCCGGGATTTTCTTCTCCCTACGCCTTGCATTGCCCCCTCTCCTACTTACTGAAAAGGACTGAAACTATCAGGGCTGGTAGATTTGTGTCATATGTCAGAAACTATGAAAGCCCCACTCCAGAGGCCTTTCCATTGTCCAAGAGAGAGCAATTAAATTAATCCGCTGGAAGGCTCACGTCCTGAGCAGGAAAAAGCCAAGTTCAATTTGTTCCTTCTTAACAACAACAACGACGGCAACAGAGCAAAGTCCCAACACGACAGCATATCCCAGCCTTTCCTTTATTCCTGGGTCCTGGAAATTTAGACTTAGAGTTTTAAAATTGAGGAGGATGGCTTCAGATCTCAATAGCTGTCAACCTGCGTGTTCTGAAATGGCCCATCTCTCCCATGATGATGCTCCGCCCCAGAAATGTCTGGGGAACCACGTGCTAGAGGCTCAAGAGGAAGAGCCCTTACGGCAAGGGAAAGTGTTAGTCTAATCCTTCTTATGCCTCAGGGCCCAAGGGCAAAGGGCAACTCCCAGTGAACTTCAGACTCTGTCTCTGGAAGTCCAGACTTGCTAGAATTCACCTCACATGGTCAGCTTATGTCAGCTCCACCAGGGGGGCCCTGACGGCCTCTCCAGGAGGCATGCCTGTGTTTAAAGCTGCTCTGAGGGAAAGCCTCCCTGAATGAAGTCTCAACCATCAGACCTCCTCTTAACCCAGGATCCATCATCCCATGTTGATATTCAGATATTTCCCCCCTTTGTAGAGGCATTTTCTCTTGCTTTATCACAAGTGGTATCAATAGGTTATTTATATTTTGAACTCTATTGAAAAGAGGATTATACCAGGACATTTAATTTTAGTTAAGAAAATATAGAAATTACTCCCATGTATGAAAAGCAGTGCTTTAAAATGAAAGAAAATAGTTTACTCCTCGCTGTCACAGCAGTAGCACTGCTAAGTACTTCTAAATTGCTCCACTTTGCTATTGTCTGAGGTCCTTGATAAGCATTCTGCATTTTAAGCTTTATCTATTTCTCATCATTAAAAAGCTCATTAGTTAGTCAGCATACTGGTACTTTCTTTACAGTTCATAAATTCAGATTATAACCTTGTGTCCTATAAATGGTGCCACTCATTAAATCATCCAAAACACTAGTGGGGAGACATTTAATGTTAAGATTTAAAATTAGATTTCTACATTTAGAAGTGTCATTAAAATACCCTGACAGCCTAAAGTTTTTAAAGGGAGACATGAAATCAGTAGGATTTTACCATGTGACAGGACCGCGCTTCTCACCAAGCTCTTGCAGAGCCAGGGTTATGAAGCCTGGGATCCATGCTGCCTATATATACCTGAATGAAGACTTAACGGAGTTAGCGCATCCGAGTTTAAACTCTTTATCACAAGATCTAATAGAAGTAGTATTTCCTGTGTCCACAGTAGTCAAATTTTGTGGTGGTCTTCCCTCTAATATGGCTTTATTGTGAAGCTGATGTATCTTCATCTGAACCCAGAGTTCTTGAACACTGTTTCGAAAATGAATGTACCAGAAAAAGTCCATCAGTCACAGACGGACAAGCCATGGGCCAGATAGGAAACCATTGAGCTCACAGACTTTGATTCCATACGTGGGTAACCTCAAGATGCAGAAAATCTTAAGAATACGGCATAGTGCTGGATGTCTTGTTCTGACAGTAGTCATTGGGAGGAAAAGAAGAAGGTGGCAAAGAGCACGCTGGAAAAAAAATCCATAGACAAGACATTGTTCTGTCGTCCTGGCTTAAACCAAGGAGCAAATGCAACTTTACCAATCTAAGTTCTAAATGGAAGCAGCGGAAACTAAGCTCCCCTAAAAAGTGGGATTGACACCACATGAAAAAGAATCAAGAGAACAAGCATTTCTGAGGGTCCCCAGAACATAGACACACACAGACATGTGCACACACACACACCGCCTCTTCCATGTTCTTGTTCTTTCTATTTGATATTTTGCCCTGGACTGGATGCCATTGATCTCAATGCGCCCATAATACATTCATACTGCCATCTTTCCCTTAAGTGACCTCCCCAACTTCCAGTGCCACTCTGTGTCTTCTAATAGTGAACTATCTTCCGGTATAGAGGGGTGAGATATTGAGGCTAAAGGATGACAGCAGAGCATTTTGGAGGTGGGGGGCAAAGGTAGGAATGGTTCTAGTCGCATACCTGTGAGGTATGGCATTCCCCAACAAAGTGCTCTAGGCTGGGTGCAAAATTTCTTATGCTGGAGAACTTTTAGGAATATGCTTTCTGTCCTGTGCTGCACTTGACAAGTAGGCCGATTAAGTAGTTTTAACATGAATAAACTTGACTATTGCCCGACTTACAAAAACTATCTAGAATGAGGAGAGTCACCCCTTCCCTGGCTACATAGCTCATCAGCCACCCCTGATCACAAGGTAGCATTTGGTTTAACAAGTTTTATTCATTGAAGCTTGTCTTTGAGAATTTTCCATGATGCTCAAGACCTGGGTCGCATGGTCCCCTGCCCCATAAGGAGCATATATGATTTACTGTTTCCTAACAGATGCCTCTTCTCTTGCCTGTCACTCCCTCCTGCCCACTCTGCCACTTGCCATGTCTACACCCTCTCCAACTTCCTCATTTTACTTCTACCTCATATTGTGGACATGCAAACCAAGGGGACCAACATCAGAGTACAGTCGGGTATTCTAGGCTGTATTCTCAACTCCACCAGGCCTGCCTCTGAAAAACCAAACTATTTTCTGACACACTGCTTCTTGGCATCTGTAAATCAAAAAAATAATGACCTGAATGCTGAATACTCTTCAGCCAGCAGTGAAGAAAGAGTGCCAGGTCACGGATAATAAAGGCTATATGCATGCTCTAAGCCAACACTCTATGTAAGCCACAGTTGTTCTTGTGTGAACTAAGGGAAGTCCTCTGGTGAGATGTCGCCTTATTAGAACATATTTTTCCTAAAGTGAATTGCCCAACTTATTGCCTTCACTCTAATGATCTTGCCTTAACACTGGGGAGGTTTAGTCTTTCCCAAACTTCATCCCCACATCTTGGCCAGCCTCTTGATTTGAGGCCAACACCTTGAGATTTTAGCAAAGCATTTTTAAGTTTTGGCTCCATGTTCCCCAAAAGTTTTCTTGGTCTGCTGTTCCTCAAGAGCCTTGGCTTGAGGGGATGGCTCACTTTATACAAAAGATATGCTGTTGAGGGAGGGCAGTACATTTTTTGTGGCTAGAATTCCATTTTAAACACATAAGAGGAGCTCACTGTATCAACAACCTATTTGATGAATTATTTTGTAAAGCAGAAAATCCAACACTTTTCTATTTAGAAGAGTAGATTTTCTTAAGACAAGTCACACCTCAAGAACCCATCTCTTCTTGCTACTTGGCAAGGGGCCTCTGAGACGATGTGAGATCCACCTTGGTTGAACTCAGTGGTGAATCGTTCTCTGGATGTTTGACTCCTGCCTGCCTAACTATTCTGGGTAGACTCTGTCCATCCAGTTTCTCTCACTTAAACAAACAGAATATGTTGCTATATGTACTGCCAGCAGCCTGGCCCCACCCTCCACCACAGCTCACTTCCCTGACCTCTGCTGCTAAGTCAGCCAGGCCCTCCTCAGCCTCTGCAGCTTTTGGCCGGTCAGCCAGTCTTCTGGCCCAGCTCCCTGGGTGTATCGTCATGGCTGCCCAGCAGTGTCCCGCAGGCCAGCACTGTAAAAAGGCACGGTCCACGTGGCCATAGCTGTTAGCCAGGCTAAGCCTGCACTCGAGAAGCCAGCACTCTCATCAAGAGGGTGGAAAGGCCCTTCAAACTCAGAAGCCTGAGAGCGACAGGACAAAGGACGGCCTACATTGGCACCGTGGGGCAAGGTAAGAAACCTGACAGGGGAGGGCCATAGGGAGTCATTGTCTATGGAGGCCAGGGAAGTCCATTAACCCCGTCCTGGCCCCCACCACTCTGAAAGAGTCTAAGTCCCTGACATTGCATGTGCGAGGACTCATTTACAACTGTAGAAAAGCACACATTTACCGTGTGTGTATTTTTCATTGGTTCGTCTGATAGGCAGAATAGTGGTCTGCCAAAGATGTCCACGTCCTAATCCCCAGAACCTGTGAATATGTTACCGCCCATGGCAAAAGAGATGCTGCAGATGTGATTCAGTTAAGGGCCTCGAGACAGAGAGATTATCCTGGATTATCCATGTGGGCCCAATATGTATCACCCAAGTCCTTACCGAGCAAGACTGTCTCCCAGCTATGATCAGAGGGAGACATGAAGTACAGAACAACGGTGCCAGAGATGCAGTGTTGCCGGTTTGGAAGGGGCCACGAGCCAAGGAGTGTGGGCAGCCTCTAGAAGCTGGAAAAGGCAAGGACACAGAGCCTCCGGAAAGGAACACAGCTCTGGCGACTCCTGGATTCTAGCCCCGTGAAACCCATTTTGGATTGCTCCCCTCCAGAACTGTAAGATGACAAACGTGTATTGTTTACACCACTATGTCTGTGGTACCTTGTGGACCGCCATAGGAAACAAATACGGTTTGGAATAGCAGTTTGTTAAATTTGTTGCTACCGTTTATCTTACTTGAATGCTTTAAGAGCTTTCATCACATCTCCCTCTCCCAGAGGTTTTCTGGAAACAAATGACTCCTTTGCCTTTTAATTTTTTTTTTCTGTCGCATGTAGGCTGAGGCTTATTCAGGCTTCCATCACTGAAAGGCTCTAGCGGTATTATCTCAGCATACCGCCCCAGACAAGAACACTCCTCCCAGGATGCTACATTGTCTCCCGCGGTAAGGCGGGCAGGGTGCAGGGCGTTGTGCGGGGCCGCGAGCGCATTAACCAGACACGCTCCAGGGAAGAAGAATGAAAAGAAGATGCTTTGACCAGCTCGACTGTAGCACTTCATCCCTGGAGTTGTTCCCTTGAGTCTAAATTGCCGCCGACTGGGCAGTTTTCCTTCTAAACGCTTTAGGATGGCCGAGTGTGCTGCCCTGGGGAAGAAGACAATAGCCATGAAAGGCTCCGAGATCTCAGCCCCACCACTGCGCTCCCCAATGACGAAAAGTTAAGAAAACAACCAAATGTGTGCCTCAGAAAAATGCCTAGTCAGGCGGTTGTTTCACCCCTGCCTGTTGAACATTTGGGCCGCCCGATGCAAGTGTTAAAGCTGTGTTCAAACCAGAAAAAATAAAAATAATAAGCTGTCAGAATAATTACTAAGAACATGCAAGGATTATACAAAGTAAACTGCAGCCTGCAAAAAAGAGAATTGCATGTTAGCTAATTGTTAATTTTAGCAATCGCAGTGGCTAATTACCACGGCACACATTGACTATTAGCTTGATGCCCCGGCACCTGCTTTCTCCAATGAACAGATTTCTTCATCGCTAGCACAGGAGCAAAATGTGTAATTATTGGCCATCATTGGGGCGATTTTTCAGTGATTCTTTTGTGCGATGTGAATAAAGCATAATGACATATTTTATTAGAGGGCAAATAGCTGTTTGTTAATGGAAATGATTTGAAATCCAAAAAACTAGAAGCTAGGAGCATGTTTTCGGTATCAGCGTGAATTCAAATGTATTTTCTTTTAACTCTTTATAAAAGGAGCATAGAAATCAAATCTAAACTGAGCATAATATATTTAATGATATGTACAAACACAGCATTGATTAATTACCTCAAATGCTTTCAGTGGTACACCATTTATTTTGTTTCAGTCATGTATTAAATTTTAGTATTTCATATTTAAATTCTTATTTCTCGGTCCGAGAGTCTTGGTGAAGCTGGCCTGCGTCACACCTCGTTTCCTGGAGAACTCTCTTTTTATTGGTATACGTGGCACTTGCAAAGAGTGCTCGAAAAATCTAGGCTTCGTTGCTTTGAGAGCTGGGCACACCAGTGTCTCCCTGATGAGCATGAATTAGGTTATCAATACCCAACTGTCAGCCACCGGGTGGATTGTACGTTGTAAATACGTTGTCTTGAAGACAAGACTGGAACTCTTTCAGACTTGGAAATGACATTCTTTTCCCTTTCATGACACTGAACCTACCCCCAAGAACCTATCAAAGAATAAAAACAATGTCTGTCTTCCTCTAAGACATATGAATGATTATATATGGATAGGTGTGTGTGTGTGTGTGTGTGTGTGTGTGTTTACTGGAAAACATTGTTTCCATTGGCAGTGATGCAACACAAGAAATAGGGTCTTTTCTTTCAACTTTGTTTCTGACAAGGTTCTCAAACCTCTCTCTGCCTCCATTTCCCCCCCTCCCCGCCCCACAAACCAACACAAACTTTGTATTTTTATAATGGGATAATAGTTCTAAATATGGTGCTATGGAGCTTGAGTCTAAAGTTCTCTGGAACTCTCAAATGAAAAAAAAATAGCATGTGAGAATGGATCGATGAAGAATTAATATTAGCATGATCAGCCTATCCCTGTTGTCTTGATTAAGCTCCGGGGGGAAAAAGTTGGTTTGAAGAGAGTGTTTCATTCCACCACATATTTATACCTTATTTGTATTTCCAACTCCGAACACTCTGTGCTGAATTCTTCCTAAACCGTGACATGAGAAAATGTGCCTCTTGTCCTCAACAAGAGAGATTAAAGGGCTGCGCTGGAGCTGTATGTTTGCCGAGCTTTCGTCACTCCGGCCCCCTCTTAGGTTCAGTTATGAAAGTTGTGTATTTTCAGAGGTCACTGGAAGGCAACACACCTGTTTTCTGAGTGTGGAGAGCTTGCTCCTTATCGCCAGGCTTATTGTTTTATTACCACTGTTTACAAACAGGGAGAAACCCCCTTGAATGGGCACTTCCTTTCTTACCACAGGCTTCCCCACTATTTTAAGATGTAGATAAGTTCAGTATTCACGTTCACTGTTTGACCCATTAAACTGGTATTGAGGTATAATTTGTGTGTTTTCCCAGTACCGTTGCACATAGAATGGGGTTCATTTCCACACGTTTGAATAAATTTATCCAGTTCAGTGAACCTGTTGTGAAGCTCAGCAAAACTCAGTAGGTGGCTTTAAAGTCCTGTAATTAGCCCATTACAGAAAATCTGTACTTTGGATTTTTGCACATTGGTTAATAAGCATAACATGCTCCATATATAAATAACATTACCTTAAATGATGCAATATAAAGGAATTAAAGGCCAATGGAGTTAAACAAAATACTTGAAAGAGACCTCAAATTAGCATGTTTAATTCCAACTCACTGCACAGGAAAAGCCTTTAGCTCTTACTGTACCGGGTCCACACAAGCTTAGAATAACATGCACGGCGCCCAAGGTGCCCGGCTCTCCATTCACACGTCCTACCTGCCTCTTGTCAACTCTGTGAAGCCTGGGCCGAGTTTACCTTTACCTCATTTCCTTTCATTTCTGATCGCGGACAAGGAGACAAGTTGAAGGGGGGAGAAAAAAAGACTTCAGCCCAGCTGTGACTTCCTGGGGTGGTATTTGCATGATCACTTGCTCCTTGACTGGCAGGAGTCGGCTGGGCCTGGGTCTTCCTTCCTCTCTGCTTTTCTCACTCACGTGTTTGACAGTCACTTCGGGATGAGGTACCGAGCGAATGTCACGTATACAAGAGCTTACCTTTAGGGTTTTGATCTATTAGAACACCATTAAACGGCTCTGTGTCGTAGTCCTTCACTCTGGCCTATTTGAAAATGCTTTTTCACCTGTCTATGGAATGAGGTTGTATTTCCATATATAGCACAACGGTAAGGGAAACCCGTTCCTATGAATTTAAGAGCAAGTACACACACAGATGAAGTCACACTATAATTGACCAATTATAGAAAATTGTTGAATTACAACTAGGTAGACTGTAAGCTCCGTGAAGCCAGGAGCCCTGATGGCCTTGTTTCCCTTTCAGTCCCCCCTCCCCCGCCAGCGCAATTCATTCATTCATTTATTCATCAGCTCTTTATTGAATACCTTCTGTATGCTCAGCCCTGCAACAGGTTTTGAAGATACAGTGGTAAATAAAAGAAACCCCAAATAAAAGAAACTGGCCAATTGGCCAAAAATCAACCCTGTGAAATTAACTCCTCAAATAATCAATTTACTGAATCACTGATTTGTCAAATTTACCAAATACATGTTTAACTACACAACTTACAACAATTTGTTACTATGGTCTTCGTTGATCAGTTTTCTTTTGCTTTTTAAAGCAGCATTCCAAGACATTTTAATTTGTCAAAACCTAAAGGTAGTTTACTCCTCTTATAGATATGTTTTATATCCATAAAGTATTTCATAGTCTACCCAGAATTCTAGTTATTTTCCTTAGAAATGTTCACCCTTCTACAGATTTTAGCCAATCTTTTAAATCTTTTTGCAGATTTTAGTTTTATGGTAATATGTAAATCAAATTTGAGATTTTATCATTCAGTTAATTATGCCAGTCCCTTCTGAGCCTCCTCACTTCCCTTATGGATCTTTGAACATTTTTGCCCTTTCATTTCAAATCTTCTACCTGCATACGACCAGGTAAATGCCTCAATTTCTCCTTGCTAGATAATAAAAATTGAGCATTTCATCTGCACCTACTTGTGATTTCTGTAATTTTCTAATTTTGTCAAATTATAAACATAATTAGTATTCTTTTTACAATTGCTTTTTACAATGGCATGGTGGACTTAATTTTTGTTTCTGGCAATCTTTAAATTTTCTGTGTTACACATGGGATGAGATTGTTTCAGTTGATGTAGAGTTTTTCCCCATCCTTCTTCATGTCATTTAAAATTTCTCTATAAGCATTATTTCATTCATTTACCAATGCCTCCAATGGCTTATCAGCCTTAATTTTATACGACTAGTGATTAATGTCTAAAATCTCTGCATGTCATGTTGACTTAGTTGCGCTGAATCCTTCTTTAGCAATTTCATACTTAAAGGAATGAATGTTAGAATTGGGGTACTAATCGTAACCAAAGTTTTGGTTACTGATTATTCAAGACCCTTTCTATATAATATTTAATATTATATACTCTAAAAGGCTAAACCGTACTGTGTCCTTTAGCTGTTAACAATTGAACATTCCTTAAAATGTTATTTTGTGGACAAAATTGGAGCTTCACAGAAATCATCCAAAGCTGTTAAAACATTCTATCAAATACAATTTGTTCTACAATTTATAAACAGAAAAA
This sequence comes from Ursus maritimus, assembly GCF_017311325.1. Taxonomy (NCBI): domain Eukaryota; kingdom Metazoa; phylum Chordata; class Mammalia; order Carnivora; family Ursidae; genus Ursus; species Ursus maritimus. The sequence continues at coordinate 12,628,392 of NW_024426230.1, forward strand.
TAATTCACTCTGTTAACTGGTACATTGCTAAATGTGGCAAAGTGTCATTGAGAAGAACTGGATTTCAGGAAGTTATTTTTGTAAGTGACTGAGTGCTAAAACAAAAACAAAAAACCCCAAACATGGTCCCTGCTTTCATGGAGCTCAGAAGTGAGGGCGACAGGCATTAATTCAGGAACTCCATTTCATAGGTTAATGATGCCATGAGGGCATATCTGGGGGAACTGAGCTCGTTAGGGAGGCCAGGTGTTGAAGAGTAAAGTTAACTAAGTGAATTTGGGGGATGGTGACCTTCCAGAAAGTGAGAAAAAGTCTGTGCATGGCCCAGGGCCTAAAGCAGATACATGAGGCCTCTACAACTCCTGAATGAATGAACGAATGATCTGTTGTAAGAGCCTTCAGATACTCCGAGCTCTTCTTCAAAAGATGGCCCTCCTTGCAGCCTAGGGCTCCTTCTACCTGCCTCCTGCAGAAGGCCTGTTCAGCTAAGACCAGCAGGGAGCACATTGGTGCACCCTCTCACCAAAGCACAGAGAAGCTTCCCCTCATCTCACCCCCCTTCCTGTCCTTTTCCTAGAAGCAGGTGTTGAAGGAGTACGGGCAACTTTTTGGCAGTAGCTGCAGACATTGTCAGCCATCACCAGCTCTTCAAAGACGAACATTCCTGAGCGAGCTCCATCCTAAAAAACCCCACAGGATGTCAGCTCTCTGAGCACTTGCCTAACCCCAGCCTTGTTTTCTCAGAGCTTACTTCTCTGATCAGGGACATGAGAATCTCTTTGGGTGTTGTCTAAAATACAGAGCCCAGGAACTCACCCCAAACCTACAGAATCAGGATTTTAGGAAAGGGGATTTAGGTATATCTGGACATATACCTATTTTTTAAGTTTATTTATTTATTTATTTATTTATTTTAGTAAACTGTACCCCCAACGTGGGGCTTGAACTCACAACCCCAAGATCAAGAGTCGCATGCTCTTCTGAGCCAGCAAGGTGCCCCTGGCTATACATTTTAACAACTCCTCTCCTCCCATTATTTGACACCCTAAATTTGAGACCTGCTAGCACAAGTGCTGAATAAATAAAACTTAAAGAGAACATGGTGGTGGGTTTATCATATGGGGTCTTACCTGTTTCTTTGAGTAAATTGTTTAGTCTGACTCTCTCCCATATTTTGGGACATGCATGTCAGGTGAGGGGCATCGCTGTTCTTTCTCCCCTAACACCAGGCAGAAGGCTTCTCCAGGAGCTGGCTTCCGGACTCCATGGATCAGCCTGGATTCACCTGGTACACTCTGGGGTCTGGGGTATTCTGGGCTTCAGGTCCAGAACCACGACTCCCAGTGGCTGGGGGATCCTGTCTTTCACCGCTCAGTCCACCTCCCTGGCGTAAGCCCGTTTTGTTGCTTAGGTGTGTGGGCTCACGGTCCGTCAGAAGCGAAGAGAAACGTTTGTGCCTTCAGTCAGCCTCTCTTCATTCCCATCGTCATCCCCCACACAGCCCACGTTACATAAAATTAGGTAGAAATGTGATCCCGGTCAGTTAGTTTTGGTTGAAAATGGTGGGTTTTGTGGGCGCCTGTACGTCGTTGCCGGTAGCCGCCTGGTTTGCTCTCGGTGAGCAGCCCCCGCGAAGGTGTGCAGCCCCCACCACAGTTAAACCACGCTGGGGGAGGTTCGCTAGGGAGAGGGGCCCACGGGAACTGTGAGGCTGGAAAGAAGGAATAAGATTAAGAGCTCAGCTTAGGGATCTAAACAGACCCGAGCCCGGATTGTGCTCTTCCCCAGAACTGTAATGGAATTTGGGAAAGCCGCCTAACATTCGAGGGGGGCACATGCCTCAGCTCAGTTCCCTCCCAGTGATGTGGGGGTAAGACTAGTTTCTCCCTCATGTGGTGTTGTAAGGATCAAACAAGACGATGTTTGCAAACTCTGCCCAGCTCCCGGCGCAAAATCCTCAAATGTTAGTTACCTTTTATTGTGTTAGGTTTTTAAAATGTATTTTTAATAAACTGACTTTTTCTGCCAGATAAGAGAATGGCAAATAAACATGCCTGGAAGAAGCTATGGTCAGTTAGAGCTTATTTACCTTTAAGCAGACATGGGACAAAGTAAGAAATCCCATGACGGCCCCCCATATTGCACACCAACTCTTTGGCCATGGAAGGGGCACTCTTAGAACCTGGCCGTTTCTTCAGGCTCGACGGTGAGGCGCAACAAAAGCCCAGTGAACTTATGTGAACCTTTAAGTTTTGGGACTCTGAGCAAATGTGAAAAATCAGGTTCAGTAGAGCATAAGCATCAAGAAAGAACTGGGGGGGAGTTTAAATTTATATTGTAGTTACTCAATATAAAGGAATTGGGGTTTTTTTTAATGTTTAAAATGTTGAAGGAAGGAAAAACGATTTCAAAGCCTAGGACACTGATTCAAGTGGGGAGACCGTTTGACAAGTCTCCTCTGCATGTGTTCACGACCTTCGTTCTTTTTTTTTTTTTTTTTTTTTTAAAGATTTTATCTATTATTTATTCGACAGAGATAGAAACAGCCAGCGAGAGAGGGAACACAAGCAGGGGGAGTGGGAGAGGAAGAAGCAGGCTCATAGCGGAGGAGCCTGATGTGAGGCTCGATCCCATCACGCTGGGATCACGCCCTGAGCCAAAGAGAGACGCTTAACCGCTGTGCCACCCAGGCGCCTCACGGCCTTCGTTCTTAATATGTCACAAAGGCTTGTTCTGGTATCTTTCCAGGAGTCCTACACCAGAGAAGTGTCCAGAATGCCACAAATAAGAGAATCATCATTGTCCCCTCAGGACAAGGAAGAGGCAAGCCCCATCTATTCAGGGAATTATGCGGATTTTCTTTTTACCTCTCAAAGATTCACAGCCCTTAGTAGATTTAAAAAATTATTTAGGGGAGCCTGGGTGGCACAGTCAGTTAAGTGACCGACTCGTGGTTTCTGCTCAGGTTGTGATCTCAGGGTCATGAGGTGGAGTCCTGCGTGGGCCCTGCGCTTAGAGGGCAGTCTGCTTCAGACTCTTCCTCCCCCTCCCTCTCCTCCTCCCTGCTGCACTCTCTCACTCTCTAAAATAAATAAATAAAACTTAAAAAAAATAGTTTAGTCATACTAATGTACACTCAGTACAGGAGAAACTGATTTTCTTCAGTGACACCATCTCTCAGTAATTCAAGGTTGAAATAGAGTAAGCTGCGTCTCCTAGGTACGTGGATGAGCTCTCACTTCGGGGGATGTATCTTCTGATACCTCATCTCAACCTGTCAGCTCTCGGGTGTGTTGAGAAGAAACAAGTAGCTAAAGTGTAGTAGAGATACATACTCAACTCTTCATTCATTTAACCGGCTTTTATTGGTCACTTACTACGTGCCAGGCCCCAGGTAGGCCCTGGGAATACACAGATAAGTAGGATCTTAGCTCCTGCCCTTATGTCGTACACAGTCTAGTAATGAAGCAGAAGTGTTTTCCAATCATTATAGTACAGTGAGATATGTATTAACAAAAGTAGGCTGATTCCTCAGAACTTCCTCAGGTTATAGGAATCATGGGAGAACTTTCTCAGATAGTTAAAAATAAGAAGGATCCACCACCACCACCATCATCATCATCATTGTTATCAGCAAGATCCTGGGCCAATATGTGCAGTTGGGCGTAAAAGGGCACCATATTCTAAGGGGGCTCTAGTCACTTTGTAGACATCATTGATGGATTTGTACATTTATTAGATAATTTTAGATAGATGGGAAAGGGATGCCTTTTTCTAGTAAACACAAAGGGCATCACATGGCCCTTGACAGTTGTGCCACATGTCAGAATATACCATTGTCATATCAATGGTATAAATACCATACCAATGTCAAAAATACCATTTTTCTATCCACTAAGCACCTAATCATTTAATGTTAAGGATTAATTGTGTGAGAAAGACATTATTTTTCCCTACTTACAGAACTCAAACAAATATAAATTTGTTTGAGTTCACAAAGTTCCGTACATGCAATGTTCACAACTGAGGGCTGGTTAAAAACAAATTCGTATTTCAAATTGCTTTACGCAGCAGCCCTGGGGGTAGCAAAAGATCCCAGCTGAGTTGCAAATTAGTTTGTCTTTGATTCAGACAAACCAAAGGCACCAAAATTGCCAATCTGGAAACTTGTAAGACTATCAGGAAAGCTCAATGTGGTGTTCCAGAGAATAGATTAGGTCATTCCTGGAATGTTTACCTTTCTTTGATTGTTTGTAACTCTGCCATAAATAATCATGGATCACTGACTAGAGTCTTGCTGGTAAACTCAAGAGATATTTATTGAATGCTTTCAATGTGTAAGGCACTAGAATTGGTTCAGACATGGATCCTAATCCCAGGAAGCTTACAGTCAAGAAGGCATGATAAAATGTACGTAAATCACCCCGAGGTTGAAAGGTAAATTGCTCCCATTGTTCAGAAAAGGAAGGGATTCCTTCTAAGTAGGACAGCAGAGAAAGCTTCATGGAGGAGAGAACGTTTGACCTAGACCTTGAAAGAGGAGATGGAATTGGACAACCAGAAGTGGGAGTGAGGAAAAGATCCCAAAGGAAGAAGCTCATCCCCAGTGAAGGTGGGGCATAGGACAGCAAGAATAGATATGGGAAATGGGTAGTCATCCAGGGCGAGCCCTCTGCATTGACGTTTCCCAAGGAAACTCTAGTTCTCTTGGGACTTCCCTTGGGTAACAGGAAAAGAAAGGTTCTTTCCTGGTGTAGGCGCTCAAAACAGGGAGTAGCCCCTACATAGGTACTTTATTCCATTTTTGGAAGAGAAAGGCTTTGCCTTGGTAAATGTTCCAGGTGAAAATATTGTTATTAGATGTTATGGCAGAGATACAATAAAACTTCCAATGATGCTGAGACTAACATTCCAATATACGACAGATTTTCACTATTTGTCTTTTTTTTTTTTAATGAACTGTAAAGCCCCCTGTTTACCTCTGGGATATGGTGAAGATTTGTTAGAGGATCATAATGACGTGAAATATCTTATGAAAAGAATTATCCAGGTGATTACCATTGTCAAGGCATTTTTCTTTAATAGAGCAATATGAAAACGCAGTTGACATTTCTCTCCCACTGTTTTAACATACCAATACCTTTACTCATATAGTTATATACAGTACTTGCATATACCCCACAAAGATATGGATTAAATTTTACCCTTAGTCCACCACATTTTTTTCCTTTGGAAAGTTTCAAGAGGAACATTTCAAGAAAGGAGTAATTAGGAAAATGTTACAGCTCACATTCTTTCACTTCACATATACAATTTTTAAAATTAAATTTTCCTGGGAGGCAGCTACCTGGGTTTACTATAATCATTTTCAAATGTTCAAACTATGACTGTGACTTGTTATTTGCCCCACTGGGGAAAAAAATCACGAGGAGTTAAAATAGGACAGAAATTGTACAATTCTCTCTGGCCGGTGTCCATGCAATTTGTTAAAGACCTTGAGCATGACCATCAGGCAAGGGTGGTGATATAATGACCCAGCACTCTCCCTGGGGCTTCTTGTGAAGGAGGATAGCTGACACAACTGGTCTGTAGAGTGATGGATTCGTAGCTGCTTGCTGTGTGAGAACATCATTTTACCCAGATTACAGGAACAATAACTAATTGGGGCTATTTCCAATTTCGTAGGATCATGGGTTGGCGTTAACAGATGAGTTATGTCATTTGATAATGGGTTGCCTTCATTATAGCGTTGGCAGAAGAATTTTTGGCGTCACTCGATAGAAAGAAAATTAGTTCAAGTAAAAATTTGTATGTGCTTAGGTCTTAGGTAAAATAAAAATTAGGGTAGGCTGTCCTTTCATTTAGCTACACAATAATTCACAAATATCATTTTAAGGACAACTTTTCTTGAACTAGAAAAGTTGCCTGGGGAAAAATAAAACAAAATCCTTGAAATTTAAGATATTATATAGAATATGTATGATTATAATATGTAGGCAAAGTGTGTAAAGGACTGAAATGAGAAGAGAGGACTTAAAAATGTGGAAGGAGAACATGTAAGAAACTGGTTAAAGTGATAGTAATCTGGGGGTGCCTGGGTGGCTCACTGAGTTAGGCGTCTGCCTTCAGCTCAGGTCATGATCCCAGGGTCCTGGGATCGAGCCCCAAGTAGGGCTCCCATCTCAGCAGGGAGCCTGCTTCTCCCTCTCCCCCCCCCCCCGCTCATTTTCTCTCTCTCTTCCAAATTAAAAAAAAAAAATCTTTTTTAAAAAAGTGACAGTATCTGGATGGTGGTCAGTTAGTGAAAGGAACTGTTTGAATAGTTAAACTTTACATGACTATATATTCTCTTTAATATTTTTAATTAAAAATAACTTCCAAGACATTAGTCAGGTGTTCTTGGTATTTGTAGTGTTTACTTTTTATATATACTATTTGCTATGTGCTAGCCTCAAATCAATTTTTGGAAATAGTTGGATTACAAATGATAAGTGAATAAATACACAGAACTCTGTGAGAAAGCAGTTGGGGTGCAGTAGGCAGAGGGGGATTAAAAGAAAGTATTTCATTGCTCTGACTTACTCATCTCTCTTTTATATTCTACATTCTGAACCTCATAGAATTTCACTGCAGATTTCATAATTTCAGTTTTTACCCAACTCGTCCACCTTATAATTATGAATATATGGACATAATTAACTGAATCACTTTGAGAGAGGAAAAAATACCCTACTTAAGGCTAATTAGATGAATCATGAATGCCTGGAAGAATGCATTTCAATAAGGTGAAAAACTTTGGATAAAAATTTAATGAAGTTTCCAATTGCATTTGACTACAGAGAATATTGATAAATGTTCATTCCATGCAGATTATTAAATTGTATCGATTTAGGATCCCAAAGTCTAAATACCGCCATTGCCTCCAGAGGAGACCTGATTGCACTCACATGTCACATTCATAAAAAAACATAGTGCACTAATTGGGAGTCTCCCGCCATCTGCACACTTGCTTCCAGGCGCACATAAAATGATCAATGGGAAAGCAGGGTCAATCCAGGCAGACTGCGAGTGAAATTAAAATAATAAAATGTCTAAACATTTAACTGCAAATAGGAAATCTTTATACCCACCCACACCCTATTCTGTAGCATAAAGCTAAGGCACAATTATTCATATACCTCAAGTAATTTGCAGGCTCCATACAAAATCTCATTTAAAATAAGAAATTGCTATTTCTGCACATTTATTCTACCAAATGCCAGCTAATTGCTGCAATGGCCATTATAAAGAATAATTTTCGCTTAGTGAAAAAAAAAGGAATGAAGAGAACATTTTCTGGTTTTGTTCCACTGCGAAGGCTCTATTCAGTGAATACTGAATGCACAGCGTTTCACTGCTACATTTATTATGCTGAGAGGTCAAGTATTACACAGCATCTTGTATTACGCTTTGCATGCTAAGTATTTCACTTCACAAATTGACCCTCCGGTGTACTTGCTACATAATGCTTTAAAAACCCAGCTAAAACGCAGGACAATTAGCAATACTTTTACTCCCAGTTAACAATGGGAACACCAATGTAGGTGATTGCATTTACAGTGTAGCTTTCTTCACAAAACATTTTTGACACATTAAGGTACTTCGGAATTGTGCAGTACCAGTCCTCTCTTGTGAATGGCTTTCCAGCATTTGCAGAGAGAAACAGTTACTGTATGTTAGAGCTTAATTGAAAAGAATTCAACCACGGCCTATGAAGCACCAATTAGGGTGATATTATATCATAAAAAGCTGTAATATCCATGTTCAGACTTGCGCATCAGCCAATACAAAGTAGGACACAATTAAAAAGATATACAGTTTAAACTCTTGAAACTGTTAAATTTAATTAGGAGTTCAGTATGGGGGGGTGTTTGTGTGGGATGGGGCGCTCAGGGTGGGGGGGCAGAGAAAAGGAAGTTCCCTGCAGGACTGGAGACCCACAGGCTCTAGCCGCCCAGGACGACCACATCGGTTGGTCCTTTCCATTTAAACCACCTTTAGTTAATGTTAGTGTGGGGTGTTTGCTTTGCCCCAGCGATGAGTTGCTGAGATCAGATGAATATTCATGCTCAGTCGGGAAGTGCCGCTTTCCAGTAATTCTGGTGTGTCCGCTAGTGTCTGAGAGGGAGAGAAGGCAGAACCGGCTTGCTTGGACGGCGGGAGTGTGCAACGGATATGCTCTGGCCCACACAGATCAAACACAATTAAAAGAGAGTTAACTGCATTGCTTTTCATGAAGAAAGACACAGATAATTGTGAAATAAAAATGGACATGGCCAGATCAGCATAAGTGTCTTTGCAGGCTTGGCTCTGAATGTAATATTTAAATACTGGAACCTGCATGAAATCCCACTTTGAGGTGACAGCCGGCAGGTAATTATCAGTAAAACAACATTATCAAAGTTCTCGTGCATAGCATGTTTGACTGACTGGAGTGCTTCTCCTTACAAATCCCGCTAATATCCATTTCAATCTGCTTTAATATGTTCACAAGTTGGGGCTTATTTTGAATTCCACTGGGTAAATGAGGACAGCACACGTTGAATCTGCATACTATACACATTCCTTTCATTTGTGGAGGGTTTCCAGAGTATTTTTTAAAGGAAACTACTAACATCCAGAATCCAGAAAAACTTTTTCACTGTAACTAGAATGAAGATAGGAAACAGCTCATTTCTCCGTTTTATTTATTTCGTCTGAGGCTATACAACAGGTCTATGAAAATGATACTTATTTTGTTTGAAGAAGAAAATATATTTTAAAATGTATCAGTGTTTAAATAAATAAATACATAAAATTTATCAGTGTTAATGCAGCTTTCTAAGGTGCTCAAGCTATTGAAATTAAAAGTTAAAGTAATTTTTTTAAAAGTCTGCATTTGGAAAATGCAGATGGAAAAGTCCTCGCCTCTGATTTGAGAAGGTCTCTCGCTCTTCAATCCATGAGGTTACTTCAGACCTTTTTAAATTTCCATCCTTTTTAAATTTAGATCATCCAGAATCGGATATTCCATGTTCCTTTCTTTCTCAATGAACTCTCCATGGCCTTTAAACTATCAGCAAACAGAAAGAAATATCTCATTAAAGATCCAAGGAGGCCCCACTCTTAAACCACTGTGAGTTCCAGATAATTCAGAAGAGACAGTCATTACTTTGGAGCAATATCTGATCTCACCTTGGTTTCCAATACATTGAGTTGTATTAGGACATTAATAACATAGTTACTGATAGCGTGGAAATCTACAGTAAGGTTATATTAAATTGTACAGGCTGTTTTGGGGGAGGGGGGACACCTGGGTGGCACAGTCGGTTAAGCATCCAACTCTTGGTTTCAGCTCAGGTATGGTCTCAGCGTGGTGAGATCGAGCCCTGTGTCAGGCTTCAGGCTCTGCTCCACGCAGAGTCTGCTTAAGACTCTCTTTCCCTCTCCTCCTGCCTCTCCTTGCCTCAAATAAGTAAATCTTTTTAAAAAATTGTACAGGCTCTTTGTGTTTTATTGGTTGCTCATGTGACAAGGAAGTATAGTTTTACTGGGAGATTCTGCCTTTGAAAACTAGTTAGCAGACTGCAAGGAGGTAGTGGTGCGAAGATGTTTTCTCTTTTAATGAAAATGGAGCCAAAATGATGAATGTGATTAACAATAGAGGGATTTTAAGGGACATGAATGTGAAGGAGTTTAGATAATGCTGAAGCAGTCGCATGGGAATTATACACTGAACAATCTGGATTCTAGTCCTTTCTGCCCAACCCCTTTTCTGTGTTAGATACTCCTTCCCAAATGAACAAGATGGAGGAGGTTCAGTTAGAGGGTTTTACTGACAAATCAGTATCTAGTTGTATTAAGATTCTTCTGAGGTGACGAGATTTTGCAAACATTTCCCTAAATTCATTTTCTGACTAATGGTATTTCTGAAATTCTCACTCTATGAGGGGGCTAAGAGAATTAATTATCCCATGTGGTCTGGAACTGAGTTGATGATGAAAATTGCTGCTGAGGTATCAAAGACCTATTTTTATTCTTTTCTGCAGGAAGAAAAATGTCTCTTCTTCCATGAACCAGTTTTATCAAAAAGATACTAAAGGCCTTAGGCATCAATACCTCACTTTTCCTTCCTTTGTAGTGAGTCATCTTGTTTGTACCTAGACCTCACCGTACTCTACCAGTCGAGAAGTAATCAAATTTTCATTCACTGCAGCCAGGGGTCACACCTTCATACACAGTCCTGGACCAGTAGGAAATGTAAATGGGCAAAGTGGACTGGGTTTAAGGGAGCAAGGTGGGCAGACACTAGAAAATGCCAAAAATGCCATTACTCAGCTCTGGAGATTTGGGTCTCCAAATAGATACTGAATAGTGACAAGATCTTCCAGTTTTTCCAAGAGAAGCCAGAAGTGTGTGTGTGTGTGTGTGTGTGTGTGTGTGTGTGTGTGTGTGTGTTTCCCTGATTTTAAAACATTGTGATCAAAGTAAAACACATCTATGGCCTAGGTTTGGAGCAGTGGGCCATCAGTTTGCAATCACTGATAAAACTCATCATCTTCAAATGTGTTCTAAGTTTCCTTCCTTATAGTAATGGACTATCAGCAGTGTGAAATGGTTTGCATTTTTAGAGGCATTAAACTTTTAACTACAATATTTAGCAGGCAAGTCAGATATTTCTTCTGGTACATGTGTCCTTTTAATCACCTGAAATGAAACCCTATGGCTGCAAAGCCTTGTCTCCAGACTTGGGAGTAGCTTCATTCTCGTGGCCCTTTGCTAGTAATTTTAATGATGTTGCCTAACATTTATTGATCTGTAACTTGGTTCCAAGGTATTTTAGAATATGTGTTTGTACGTGTGTTCTCTGACCCAAGCCTCACAACAGTCCCACCAGTTAGAACAAGCTAGGTAATATGCAGGAACAACCCCGCGGCTTCTGTGATGTAACGTGACCAAAGTTTATTTCTCACTGATTCTGCATGTCCAACACGGATCTTGAGGTGACTCCGCTCACCGTGTCACTTAGGAACCCAGGCTGAAAGAAGTTTCATCTCAATCGGTGCTTCTGCCGCCACCAAGATAGGAAAAGAAGAGGCATATCCTATTCTGGCTCCTAAAGCTTCTGTCCAGGAAACACAACTTTTGCTTACACTTATTACTGGCCTTAAAGTTTACTTAAAGGGACAAATGCCTGAAAACATAACTGAATTGTATTTTTCAAAAATTTAATTCCAGTATAGTTAGCATACAGCGTTATATTACTTTCAGGTGTACAATGTAGTGATTCAGCAGTTCCATACGTTACTCAGTGCTCATCGTGATAACTGTACTCTTAATCCCCATCGCCTCTTTCACCCACCCTCCCACCCATCTCCGCTCTGGTAACCATCTGTTCTCTATAGTGAAGTATCTGTTTCTTGGTTTGCCTCTCTTTCTCTCCTTTATTCCTTTGCTCATTGTTTTGTTTCTTAAGTTCCACATATGACTAAAATCATATGGTATTTGTCTTTCTCTGACTGGTTTATTTCACTTAGTATTATATTCCCTAGATCCATCCATGTTGTTACAAATGGCAAGACTTCATTCTTTTTATGGCTGAGTAATACGCCAGTGAGTGTGTATCATACCTTCTTTATCCGTTCATCTACTGGGACACTCGGGCTATTTCCATGACTGGCTATTGTAAATAATAAACAAAGGGGTACACATATCATTTCGAACTAGAGTTTTTGTAGTCTTTGGGTAAATCCCCAGTAGTGGAATTACTGGATCATACGGTAGTTCTACTTTTGACTTTTTGAGGAACCTCCATACTGTTTTCCACAGTGGCTACGTCCGTTTACATTCCCACCAACAGTGCACAAGAGAGCCCAATCATATTTTAAATAGAAGGAAGAGAAGAATAGTCAGGAGTAACATGCATTATCAAATATCAGAAGATCTCATTAAGGCCCTAAAAACATATCAAGTATTTGCATAAGAATAGATAAATCAGTAGAACAGGGCATAGAATCCAGAAATAGAGCCTGATATATATGAGAATTTAATATATGATGGAGATCTAGACCAATTCAGTGGGAAAAGAGTGGGTTATTTTTACATGGTATAGAAAAATTAAGTTGAACTCCTATACAAAAATGATTTTAGGTGGGTTAAAAGCTTAAGCAAAAATAAAAGAATAAAAATGTTTCAAGAATGTCCATGTTTTGGGACATTTTCATAACTAAGACAGTAAACCTAGAAGCTGTTAAAAGAGAAAATATATACTTTTAGGTATATTAAAATATGTATTTCAAATGATAACAAAAAAAGGCAAATGAGAAATCAAGAAACAAATTTGCACAAGTGAAAAATATAATACTATTATACAGTGAGCTCTTCCAACATACAACCCAAAATAAAAAGAAAATAGTCAGCTTGCGGAAGAGCAAAACCAGATAGCTTACAGATTTGTGAAAAGATTTAAATCACCAGTAGTTAGGGAAATGGAAAATAAAGTAACAGTGAGGTTTATACCCATTAGTCTGGCAAAAATAAAAAAGTAATAACACACATTCTGATACGGATGCAGGGAGAAATGATGCTGTCATTATTCCTGTTGGAAATGGGAATTGTTATAATATTTTTTGGAAAACAATCTGATAATGTATTAAAATTAAATAGCTACATTCTTTGACTCAGAATTCTCACTTCTGGAAAGCTCTCCTATAAAAATAAGAGCCCTGGTACACAGGACCAACATATAAGGGAGTTAATCACAACGTTGTTCAGTATAGCAGAAAACTGAAAACAAAGTAAGTCATGGTACATGGCACACCACAGAAGTAGTAGGAAAGGACGTGGAGCTACGTCAGTTGACTTGGAGACATTCTCCTGAGGTATTTCCTAGACAAATGTAGGACAAGGGTATATAATGATGTCAAAGGGTATATAATATGTTTTCTAAAAAATGGTGCCCAAAACCCATATGTGGGACTATATATACTTTTATGTACATATTCATGCTTACATAAGACTATATGAGCATGAATAAAAAATATGCAAAGATGGGGCGCCTGGGTGACTCCGTGGGTTGAGTGGCCAACTCTTGATTTAGGCTCAGGTCATAGTCTCAGGGTCCTGGGAGATTAAATCAGGCTCCATACTCAGAGGGGAGTCTGCTTGAGAATTTGCTGTGTCCCTCTGCCCCTCCCCTTGCTCACACTCTCCCCCCCCCAAAATAAATAAATAAATCTTTAAAAGCGAGAAAAGAAAAAATATGCAAAGATACAAGCTAGCTTGATGACATGGGTTGGGTAGCAGGACAACACAAGAGGAGGGAGGAGGTTTGCAAAAGGAAAAGGAAGAAAATTAGTCTGCACCCCAAAACCCCGACATGTATGCTATAATCCTGTTTATTCATCAATGCAAAGATTTATATATAGTGTATATGTGCAAATAATTTCTGAATATAATAAAAAGACATGAAAACAAACAAAACATTTCAAAGGAATTGCAGTTGACTAAGATTGAGGCTCTAGATTGAGGAAAAGCAATCACTTATCCCATCACACACTAGAAAGGACTTAAACTGTACCACCTGATGGTCGGTGCTTCCCAGAGGTGGATGGCATCCATGTAGGCAGACAAAGCTCCTCCGTGTTCCTGAAATGATGCTTTTTGGCTGTGTGTTTGTTGCATCCAAACAAACATGCAAATACGGATTTGCGACCAGCCATCCCAGCCCTACTCTTCAGGTTCTTTCAAGAGAAAATCACCTCCAGCTCTTCACTATCTGTACGGGCTGCTATCCATATCCCAACTGCTTCAGTTTCCAAAGAGGAGAATGGGTTCATTTTGGTTGCTGTTAGCTAATAATTTTAATAATGATGCTTTTACTTAGATTTTCTTCTAATTGATAGGTCTGGTAAACTTATCTGGGCAAAAGCTTGTAATGGAGGGGCGCCTGGCTGGCTTTGTCAGAAGACCTCTGATTCTTGATCTCAGGGTCGTGTGTTCGAGCCCTACACTGAGTGTAGAGATTACATAAAAATAAAGTATTTTTTTAAAAAGTCTGTAATGGGCATTGGTGTACATTTTGACCGGACCTTCCATAGGAACAAAACCACTTGTTTCACAATAAAGTAGACTCAAAGAAGCTGTTGAACGTGATTGCAGCCTGGAAGTTTTAATAATTAGTAGTCTTTCTATGGCTACTAGGGAATTTCTTTTCTTTAATCATGGACTTTGTTACCTCTGCCAGCCATTTTCAGCCTCTGGTCATCCACACCGTAAGCAAAGAGATCTTAACCAAAGAAGCAAACAATTTTCAAAAATGTAAAGTGTCAATTCTTGGTGCAGATTTTTAGGTCTCTCTCAAGGCTGCCCAACATTTCCAAGTAGTGGAGAACCCAGGAAAGGAGCTCATGGATTTTGGATTTTTCCATCACTTAGCCTAAACTTTCACAGTCAAGTTGGTGAGACAGAGAACACGTGATTGAGTCTAGTGCCAGCTCTGTGATGCTCTGCTCTGTGACTTGAGGCAAGTCATTTTCACCCTCTACAGCCTAGCGTTCTCATGTATTCGCTGACACGTGATCTCAGAGAACCCTGCTCTTTTACATACTAGCACTCATAAAAATATGTAGTTGCTTGCTTATATGTATGATCATGGGTTTAATTGCTCTCTCCTCCACTAAAACCTAATTTCTATACAGATAGGGACAACATACTATAGCCTCAACACCTAACATAGTGGCGGACAGACACTCAGATTCAATAAAAACATTAATTTAATGGATAAACGAATATATAAAATGAGAGAAATGATCTATCCCACTGACTCTTGTATATGATTCTCTAAATGGAAGAAAGTCTGCCTACACATCAGCTAGCAGATGAAATGCCTAAGAGAGCATGGCTCTGTTCTGTATAGTTACTCTGAAAAAAACCAAACCTCTTAGTCATAATCCCATATCTCTGTAGGGGTCTGTAAGATGCCATTTCACCCATAGCTTTTAGTAGAACTATAGTTCATGCAAGATAGATATTTGTTGTGGATTCTAAAATATTTTCAATCTCCCTTGCTATTTTGTTCCTGGATCTTGGAATCCCAACAGTAATTGAAAAATTACTAGAAGGAAGAAATTCACAGAAGGAAAAAGACTTAGAATTGTCTAGTCCACTGATTTTCAAACTATAGCAGTAGAACCCTGTTTTTCAAAAAGAAATCTTGTGCAGAAACTTGATATTTCTATATGTTAATTTATATCTATATAAATAGGTATAGATTTTGGAAGGGAGAGAGGGAGGAAAAAAGGAAGGAAGGAAGCAGAAGAGAGAGAGGAAGACAGAAAAAACAGAAGAAGGAAAAGAAAGAAAAAAAGGGAAGGAAGGAATGGAGGAAGGAAGGAGATAAGAAAGGAGGGAAGAAAGAGAAAGAAAAGATCTGCCCTGGTTGAAGTGAGAAAGGGAACTAGAGCCCTTCCCCAACCCCCAAGCTTTGCCTTGACCTCCACATTGGGCCCCTGCTCCATCACCTCTGCTCCCTTCTGCCCTGTCTGGTCCATAATGCCCTCTAAGGTACCATTGCGAGCAGTTTGAGAGTCACCAGTTTGAATGAGTATCTCCTTTTAACAAATAAGGAAGCTAAGACTTAATGACTGAGATACATTCTTTAGTATTCCAAACCCTTCCTTCCAAAAGTAAACCCATTTTATTTTTGTTTCTTATCAGTAGATGATTCTGTACAGTCTTCCCCAAATAATTTTATATGAATCCAGATTATCATTGCTCAGCATATTCTTCTTATAGTTTAACCACCATAATTTAATTCTACCCATGCAATTTTTTCAACAAAACAATTTTGAAAATACTAAAATTCCATAAGCATTGCTTCTGTTGCAAAAATATAAAATTTATTTTTTAAAAATTTTTAAATGACCTTTATAATCACAAATCTAACTTTGGCTGTATTTACTATGAAGACACCAAGATGAATTAAAAGAAGATATTATTGAGACGCCTGGGTGGCTCAGTCAGTTAAGCATCTGCCTTTGGCTCAGGTCATGATCCCAGCATCCTGGGATTGAGCCCCACATCGAGCTCCCTGCTCAGCGAGGAGTCTGCTTCTCCCTCTGCCTGCCACTCCCCCTGATTATGCTCTCTCTCTCTCTCTGACAAATAAATAAATAAAATCTTGAAAAAAAAGAAGATAGTATTTAGTATTATGAAATGAAACACAGTTTACCCAAATGGAGAGGAAGTAGATGTGGTTACTTCATATAATGCAAAAGCTATGTCTTCCAAAGAGCAGACGTGCAGTTATTGATCTGGAATTGGCACAATGACAAACTACTCTGCAGATCTTCCTCTTCCCAATTAAGGTGTCTCTCTTGAACTGATTGAAAGCCATTTGATAAGTATACTTTTTTCAAGATGGTGTGCTCAGTTGGGGGTCTTTTTATTAAACTGAAATTCCATCATTAGCTTTGACTAGCACCAGCTGCTTTATAAATTCTGTGTTGATGCAGGCCTCCACTGGTATTCCAAATATTGCAGGTGAATCTCTGACTCCAAAATCCTCAATCATGCAGTATGAATAATTAACATCTGATAAATGCAGAATAGGAAGAACTCGCATTAGAAGACACAGTCGTGGGGTCACAATCCTGTCTCAGCTTCTCAGAGCACTGAACCAAATAGTTGTTTAAAAAAAAATTCTAAATCTCCCTACTTCCTAATTTTTCTCTATACCTGATAAAAAATGGGAAAGTTAGGACACAAGATGAAGTGTTTTTGTCTTGCAGCAAATTTAAAGACAGAATCCAAGATCCAGCACATTCTAATGGGTATTTCTTTGGCTGTTTTAATTCTAGATCAATTTCCAGGAATGTGGGGCTCATATCAGCCATAATTGTTCTCCCTTCTAAATAGTTTACAGTCTATCGCTACTTTAACACAAAAGAGAACCTTTCCTATTCTTGAATCTAATAATATTTCTGTGAGATACATGGTAAAAATACAGCACAAAAGAGTTATAGGAAAGTTTCTGGTAATATTGAATTTATAAAAACATTTACTTTGAGTACTACATGTGTCTAGTAGAGCTTTTCCTAAATATAGTTGGCGTGATCAGGAGATAAGTTTTAAACCATGATAAACTTGAATTTATGAAACAATGCAATGCATTAAAATGAAATATGCATGAGAGTTCAGTGGTTGAGATCAGAATGTTCTGTTCCTGAGCCTCAGTGTCTTCATCTGTAAAATGGAAATAATACTAGTATTAGGCTCATGAGGTTACTTCAGGCACTAAGTGAGAGAATGCCTACACGGTATTTAGCATAGCACAGTGTATTCATTTTCTATTGCTGCACAACAAATTACCATGTATGTAGTAGCTAAAAACAATACCTGTTTACTATCTCGCAGTTTCTGCAGGTCAGGGCATGGCTCAGATGGCCCTTCTATTTACAGTGTTGCAAGACTGCAATCAAGTTGTCATCTGGACTATGCTCCCATCTGGAGGCTCAACCGGGGAAGGAACCCCTTCCAAGCTCACTCACATTCTTGGCAGAATTCATTTCGTTGGGGCACTAAGACCGAGGATCCCAGCTTCTTCCTGGCTGTTGGCTGGAAGCTGTCCACAGTCCCTCGCCATGTGGGCTTCTCCAACATGGCTGCTGACTTCATCAAGCTGGCAAGGTCAGTCTCTAGGTTGACTCTTCCAGCAAGACAGAGTCTTTATTTTGTAAACCGATCACAGGAGGGACATTGCCTCACCTCTACTATAGTCTACTGTTAGAAGCAAGTCATAGGTCCTGCCCACACCCATGGGTGAACACCAAAAAGCAGGACTCCCTGGGGGCTACATGTGAATCTGAGTGCCACATATAACAAATGCATAAGTAACTAAATGTGTGAATGAATGAATAAACGAGTGAGTGAATGAGTAAATGCGGATACCAACTTAGGTATGAATGGAGTAAGCCATAAAGCTCTCAGACATCACCAAACATAAGAAATAGTTCTAAATCTAGCATAAAGAGGGAACAGTGGACTCTGCAGGTAACTGCTCTGTTGATGTATAACACAAGTGTTCGACCTTTGTGAAAATAATGTATTGAAGAGTTCGGGTGCCTGGGCTCTGAGGCCCAGAGAATGTCAGTGGAAGATCTCAAGGATGGTGGGGAATGGAACCCTAAGGGGAAATTAGGGTTTTTAATCCCACTTTAAGGTGATAATTTTCTTTCTTTTTTTTTTTTTAAAGATTTTATTTATTTATTGGACAGAGATACAGACAGCCAGCAAGAGAGGGAACACAAGCAGGGGGAGTGGGAGAGGAAGAAGCAGGCTCATAGCAGAGGAGCCTGATGTGGGGCTCAATCCCATAACGCCGGGATCACGCCCTGAGCCGAAGGCAGATGCTTAACCGCTGTGCCACCCAGGCGCCCCAAGGTGATAATTTTCTTATAATTGGAGCAAGAGAAGAAATTCGAAGTGAAAACAAATGGTCAAATACAGTTATGAAAAAATTTTAACTTCTAAACGATTAAAATGACTGACGATAAAAACAAAAGAATATTCACCACAAATGGAAAATAGTTACCAGCTTTAAACATATGAAAATTCAGACATATTTATGAATATTACCAATACTTCAGTGGGTAAACGGGCAAAGGACATAATTATGTGATTCGTGCACAGGAAATATAATTAGTAAATTAAATTTGAAAAAAAGTTTAAATCTAATATGGATGGGACAGAAGACTTACAAACAAATTTTTTAAAAGACTTTATTTAGGGGCGCCTGGGTGACTCAGATGGTTAAGCGTCTGCCTTCAGCTCAGGTCATGATCCCAGAGTCCTGGGATCAAGCCCTGCGTCGGGCTCCCTGCTTGGCGGGGAGCCTGCTTCTCCCTCTCCCTCTGCTGTTCCCCGTGCTTATGCTCTCTCACTCTCTCTGTCAAATAAATAAATAAAATCTTTTTAAAAAATAAAAATAAAAAATACTTTACTTATTTGAGAAAGAGAGAGAGAGGAGTGAGCGTGAGCAGGGGGAGAAGCAGAAGAGGAGGGAGAGGGAAAGAATCCCAAGCACACTGTGCGCTGAACGTGGAGCCCAACGCAGGGCTCCATCTCACAACCCTGAGATCATGACCTGACCAACACCAAGAGTTGGACACTCAATCTACTGAGCCACTCAGGCATCCCACAAACAAAAATGTTTAAATCTGTAATCCTTGCTCTGGCATGAGAGAGTAAACAGTAAAATAAGTTGCATTAGTGTTACGCACCAAACACCTGCCATATCCTGTAACTCATCCTTGGTGGATGGATATTTGATGATAATTAACTCTCAGTCAGTGGTGTGAGAGCTCGTGTGGACGACTAGCCAGATCAAAAACTTATTTTCATATTAGCATGAAGCCAATATACGGGAGGGCGAGCTATTTAAACTTCTAATTTATTTCTACTACCCTCATAGCTGAAACAGTCCAACAGCTACAGATCAGACTCAGGAAGAACAAGAGTATTAGTCAAAGGGACTAGATTACTCCACAGGATGTGAATCTGCCCGAGAATGAAGCCAGTGCCTTTATTTTAATGAATAATCCCAAGACAACACCTTGCCTTCCGATGACCCCCTCCCTTGTTGCTGGCTCTCCGGATGTCGCAGGGCAGCCCCATTCCTGGACTTGGCACAGAAGCAGTGAGGCAGGTAGGTTTTCGGCCTTTCTGTCTCCCGTAGGCTTGTTCTGGGTACACGGGATATTGGTTTTGATGCCAGTGATGACGCATGTGTCATCAGATCTCTTCAGGAGTCGGTTATAGAATGTGTCTTGTCACGGCCCAGAGTGGAAGGGCCAGCAAGTAAGTGGATAACAGTAAGCACTCACTAAATATATGCTGTTGCTATTAACATTTTTTATCTTTGGTGGGAATGAGGCAGACAAGGATGGATTTGTTCCTGGAGTCTCGACGGGCTCTCTCGTGGCGTCAGGGAGGCCGGCACTGCTGGGACAGCCGCCGTGGAGGGTGGCAGGAGGCGGCCCGGCCAGGTGAGCACAGTACCCGCAGGCGATCTGATGGAGAGCCGCAGATAGTGTCTGGGAGGTCTGACGGCCACAGTCAGGGCCGTGCTTCCAGACACAACTCCAGGCTGACTAGCTCCAGGAGATCTGGGAAGCTCTTCAAACCAGTGCCGCGCCCTACCCCCACGGATCAAGGGCAGGGTCAGTCTGGGAGCTGAGGACGGGCTGGGGGACAGGAAGGTAACATGGGAAAGGTGGGACAAGAGGGAAAGCGGGGAGAAAGTTAAAGAACCGGGCAGGTCAGATTTGTTGAGCATCTGGGGGCCTGACTGTGGGAAAGTGGCCAAGTGAAGCTTGGTACAGCTGTATAATGGACTGTCTATGGTCACCAAAAATCAGGGTTAACATTAACAGGGGAATGCTCACATTACAGTAGCAAGTTAAAAAATGTACCCACAGTATGTTTTCAGCAGTGTTTTTCTCAAGCATAAAAATGTTGGAAAGAAATACACCGGAACGCTAAAGAGGGGCGAGGGGAGGTGGCGGAGCAGCGGCGTCGAGGTGAGCGATGAGGGATCGGGAACCCAGCGTAGGGAAACGAACATGTTTTTGTGAACACGGACTATGGGCAAGCAGTGGGCTAAGCGCTTACCTCTGCCCAGTTGCTTTTAATTACTAAAGATAAGCGTTCAGACAGGCCGCTGGGAGAAGAGGGCCTCTTCACCATGAGTAGAAGCCTCCCATCTGGGCCTGGTGACAGAACGGGAAGGCTGGGAGAGCTCGAGCGAAGCCTCAGTGAGGACTTGGGTGACTCGGAGGTGGCTAGGAGCCCATCGCCGCACGTGACGGTGAAGATGGGAGTAGGAATCGGCCAAATGGGAATTCAGTGTAGGCGCTGTGCACACCTGTGGGCGGTGGGGACGGGTGAGACGCGAGGCCAGCCTATAGTAAGTTCCTGGACCTCATCCAGAACTGCGTAGAAAGCCTTCTACACTTAGGTGTGCAGCCAGGAAGGCACAAGCCAGGGTGGCCGTCCGATGTTGTGGACAAGAACACAGGGAGGTGAGGGAGAGATGGGAGGCACTGCGGTGGCGCAGCCTGGCGCTCGCTGCTTGATGTGGGCTTCGCGTTATCCTCTCCCTACAGCGGGCCGCTGCGAGAACGCTGTCTCCATTCCAGCCTCTCCTAGTCCCTCTCTCGCTTTTACGGGCAGCCTTAACCTTTCTGCTGACTCGGCTCAGCAACGTTTAAATGTGTCCTTCCCTACCGCCTCCCCGCCTTGCAGCTACCACACTCCCCTACTCTGTACGCCCATTCAAAGCCCCAGTTCTCTAAACGACCGACCGACTAGACACGCTCTTTCCTCGTTCCCATGCACTCCTCAGCGCCCCCCCATCTGGCACCCACGCCCACCTTCTTTCTCAACCCGCTTGCAGCCGTGTCACCGGTGTAACTGCGTACTTCCATGCCTCCCCTTACCTGACTTTCGGGCCACGTTCCACGATGAAATTCAGCTTTAGAGTCACACGTCTAGCGACTTCAGTGGACATCCCACAGCGTCTTTAACCCTCAAACTCAGTGTTCCAAGCTGCCCTCATCTTCCCCAAACCTACTCTTGTTCCGTGTCAGTAAACGGCACCACCGCCCCACCCCTGCCCGGTCTTTCCTCCCTCGTTCACCAGCAGCGCGCCCTCCCTCGCGGCCTGCAGCACTCCGCTCAGGTCAGACCACCGCCATCACTCACGGGTACCCCCATCCGCCCCCCGCCCCTCCATCATCCCTCCTCTATCCCCTGGAATGCAGTCCAAGGAATCTTTCTGAAATACCAGTGTATGTCAGTCCCCTCCTTAAAACTTCTCCATGGATTTCTCCTGCTCCTAAAATAAAACTTCTTTTATGACTTGCAAGATCCTCTTCGAGCTTCATCTTCGACACATCCCCGCTGTACACCACACCCGCCATACTTCTCGCTGGCCTTCCATTAAAGGGGGCTCTCTCTTCTCTCTGCCTGTTTCTAAGTGCCTGAAATACATCCTCTGTTTTTTCTTCTGGTCGAGTCCTTCCAAACCTTTAGGCCTCAGCTATAATCACTTCCCCAAGTCTGGGTTAAATATCCTTCTAGGGGCATTTTTTGTATTGTAAATGTTCTCAAAACTGACTTGCACTGAACCAACTTACTTGAACCACGTCATTTCCCTAGTAAAGCATACTGAGCCCGCCCCCCGCCTCACAGCGCTGAAAGGTGGTAAACTGCACGCTACGACCACCTTACTTCAGTTCCCACTAGTTGAACTCAACCATACGCCTAACTAGAGCCAGACATGTTTGTTCCAAACTAATTTTATACCAGTTTTACTTGGTATAATAATTATGTTATTCAATGAAATAGTATGTAAATTTATAAGATATGAGTACAGAAGGAGAGTTGTTTCTATGAAAAATAATGTGGGCACCCGGGTGGCTCAATCGATTAAGCGTCTGCCTTCAGCTCAGGTCATGATCCCAGGGTCCTGCGATCGAGTCCTGCATTGGGCTCCTTGCTCAGCAGGGGGTCTGCTTCTCCCTCTACCCCTCCCCCATGCTCACGCGCTCTCTCTCTCTCAAATAAATAAATAAAATCTTTAAAAAAAAAAGTAAAAGAATGTAGGCTCCTAAATGTGAGCTGCTAAAAAATTGCTGTCGTGTTATGTGCGGATGTAAAAGCTGTAAATGGGAAAAAACCATAAATCTAAACAGATTCTGCTCTGAGATAGACTTGTAGGTACCGAAGTTCTTGTCCCAATTTAAAGAAATTTAAGCTGAAAATAATATTATATATATTATATATAAATTATATATATTATATATTATATATGTATGTATATATATATGTGGTGTGGTTTATGGCAGAAAGATGCCTTGGGGCTTCAGTTATGGACACATACTTAAAGAGTCCATAGCCACACTTCCAAAGATTGGTAAAATAATGTACATGTATGTAATATTTTATTGAGGTCATCGTCACGTAACATATAATCAGCCACTTTAAAGTGTACAACTCGGTGGCATTTAACACGTTCACGGTGTTGTGCAACCACCCCCTCTCTCTAGTTTGAAAACTTTCTCATCACCTCAGAACAACCTGTACCCTTCAGGAATCATTCCTCATCCTCCCCTCCCCATTCCCTGGCAACCTCTAATCTGTTTGTATTGAAATAGAACGTTTAAAACACGTAGATAACATTTTTTTTATGATTCTCTACTTTATTGACTTGTTTGATCAGTCTATTAACTATGGGCCTGACTCCAGCTGGAGAAGTGGGCTATCCTCACAGCTCCATTATTTTTGCTTATTTTCGCTTATTTAGGGCCCCAGGCCCCTGGGTGCTTTGCAGGCAGGGTGGTGTTCGGGCTGCTGGTCCGTGGGCCCACGGCCCCTGGGGCAATGTCTGGCGTCCAGTGTGCTCCACCAATTCACGTTACCAAGAAGTTAATTAATCTGTCCAAGGACATAGAGCTAGTAAGCGACGAGTCACAATTTCAGCCTAAGTCTCTCTCACCGCCCACTAGGTAGCAGTGAATGGGGCCTGTTTGGGAGGCAAATTTCGACAGCAATCTCATGTACCCAGGGCTGTTGTAAGCCCCTTTGAAGTATTGTATTGTTTAATCCCCCATCAACCATACAAGATAAATAGTACTATGAGCCCAGAAATTCTGGAGTGGGAAGTAGGGATGCCTGAGTCCAATCCGAGTTTATTATAGGCTTTGAGGGAGGCTTTGAGTCCACGAGTAGCTTAGTTAAATGCCAGGAGAGGCCATCATTTTATCACTTTAATAACAACTTCTGGGACTGGCTTTAGGGTAGAGGAACTAGGTTGTGATGGCTGAAATGGAGCCTGCTCTAGAATTTGCCTCACACACACACACACACACACAACCCCCCCACACACACACACGTACACACACATCTTGGATCGTGTCTCATCTATGTTGGTTGTAATTCTTGTGGAATATGCCATTTTTATGCTGTTATGCTCTGTTGGGTATCACCGAGTCCTGCACGTACGACCATATCTACTCTAAACTAGAATCCTGCTGCCCGCGGGCTGGGTCCTGCTGCATGTCAAGGCTCCACCGTGCCTGTCCCTCTCTGCAAACCACTGCCTTCCGTACAGTCCCCAGGGCATCCACCCCTCTCCCGGGCACCTCCCCCGGGTGCTACCAACAAAACCCCAGAGTACCAGACGGGCCAGTCTGTGGTACAGACTCCATTTTCTCTCCGCATCAGATGTTACCAAAGCAATACTGGCTGGCTCTCCAAAGTCTTCAGAGGTTTGGGGAGACAGGTCTTCTGGTTTCTATTCACGGTCTTCTCTCTCTTCCAGGACCCAGAACGGAGTCTGTGGAAATCTGGGCCTGGGGCCAGTGTGACTGACCCTGGAGTCAGTCTCCTCCAGCAGTGAGGTTTGTACCCGAGCTGGGCCCTGCCCCTTGACCCTCTTCCTCTCATTCTCTCCGGCAAGGTCAGATGATTCTAAATTCTAAAGGTGGGGACATTTTTAGCCTAGAGCTGGGACTCCATCTCACTTAGACTCAGGACCAAGTGTGGAAGTAAGTGACAGAAAACCCATTTGAGACTCTGTAAGAACTGGAGCTCAGGATTTGGTGAACCCTTGAAGACAAAGACTTTTACACTAACTTATATTCTGAGTCTCTGTGGGGAAGTTTTTATCTTGTTAACAGCTTTAGGGAGTTCTATAAAGGGAAATAAGGAAGGTGTGAGAAGTGCAATTTTAAAATCGAGTGGCTTAATTTCTATCCTGTCCCGTCATTACAGGAATAATATTACTGGGATTATGCTTACTATACTACTTTACTTTTTTTTTAAAGATTTAGTTCAGGGAGAGAGTGCATGAGCAGGGGGGTGTGGAGCAGACTCCCCGCTGAGCGAGGGGCTCCATGTGGGCTCCACAGAGGGGGGGGTTAGGGGGACTTCTCACAGGGCTCAACACTGGGCTCAATCTCCTGATGTGAAGATCATGACCTGATCTGAAACCGGGAGTTGGACATTTAACCAGCCGAGCCGCCCCGGCACCTGTGCTGTACCACTTTAAAGCCTTGGTTGAAGTGCGTTTGCTAAGGAATCAGCCATGCAGAACACCATCAAGGGCTTCTTTGTGGGGTTCAGACAAAGTAGGATAAATTCTGATCCCTTGTGGCACTCACTGTGCAAGTGGGGACACGCAGTGACACAAATGAGCATTCCAAATTTCTGGAGGCTAGAGTTAGGGGTGATTGTTATAGTCGCCTTCTTGCCTATCCACATTCTCTTATTTTCTATAACACACGTGTATTGGTTGTGTGGTTAAAAGTGAAATAAAATTAAACAAGGCTGAATCCTCTTCGATGTGGGTTGACGTCCTGTGCTCTGATGGCTCAGTCCTCCTGCAGCCTCCACCCTTCTCTTTGAGCAGAGGATGGGAGTGCTAAAGGGGAATCAGAGGACCTCTGGTCACATCTCTTCCTTTGCTCCCTCTGCTTTATCACTGAGCGAATGGATACACTTGGGACCCCATGAAAGCCTCCTCTGTGCGTTGAACACTCCCAGCTGTTATGTTAAATAATAATAATGAAAACAATAATAATAATTAATGTGTCTGAGGCTTTTACAAAATAAATAGGCTGGTTGTTGAATGAGTGTTGACCCAAAATAAAAGTAAAAGGCTTTAAACCAATGTTTCTCATTGGTTAATTAGCAGCTTCTCAGAAAGTGTGCCTTTCTGTTATCCATTTTTCAATGTGATCTTAATAAATAAAATATTCTACTCTAAACATCCCATTTTTAGACTCAAATCTTTGAGTAAGCTTTCTTCTAAAAATATATGGAATTGGATTAGCTTCTCGTGTTTTTTTTTCCCTTTTCCAACCCATATAAGAACAATACTCATATATATAATTTCTTGTGAACTGAGTAGGAATTAAACATATTAGGATCTGAATTAAAATATCTCTTTAATAACTGACTTTCTGTAATGCCTTTTTACATGTTGGCCATCATTTAAGAAAAAAATTTTTTTAGAGGAAAATAGCGCGCATGTGAGACGGAGGAAGGGCAGAGGGAGAGGGAGAGAGAGAATCCTAAGCAGGCTCCATGATCAATGTGGAGCCCGACGCGGGCCTCGATCTCATGACCCTGAGATCATGACCTGAGCCGAAACCAAGAGTCTGACGCTTAACTGAGCTACCCAGGTGCCCCTTGGCCACCATTTTTACCATTATCGTCATCACCATTGCAAACATCTAGACTGGACTTAAAGTTTCCAAATCGCTCCCACACACTGTATCTCTCATCATAGTTGCCCTATGATCCCCATTTTATTGAGGGTGAAACTGAGTTTCGGGCCACGTTCCACGATGAAATTCAGCTTTAGAGTCACACGTCTAGCGACTTCAGTGGACATCCCACAGCGTCTTTAACCCTCAAACTCAGTGTTCCAAGCTGCCCTCATCTTCCCCAAACCTACTCTTGTTCCGTGTCAGTAAACGGCACCACCGCCCCACCCCTGCCCGGTCTTTCCTCCCTCGTTCACCAGCAGCGCGCCCTCCCTCGCGGCCTGCAGCACTCCGCTCAGGTCAGACCACCGCCATCACTCACGGGTACCCCCATCCGCCCCCCGCCCCTCCATCATCCCTCCTCTATCCCCTGGAATGCAGTCCAAGGAATCTTTCTGAAATACCAGTGTATGTCAGTCCCCTCCTTAAAACTTCTCCATGGATTTCTCCTGCTCCTAAAATAAAACTTCTTTTATGACTTGCAAGATCCTCTTCGAGCTTCATCTTCGACACATCCCCGCTGTACACCACACCCGCCATACTTCTCGCTGGCCTTCCATTAAAGGGGGCTCTCTCTTCTCTCTGCCTGTTTCTAAGTGCCTGAAATACATCCTCTGTTTTTTCTTCTGGTCGAGTCCTTCCAAACCTTTAGGCCTCAGCTATAATCACTTCCCCAAGTCTGGGTTAAATATCCTTCTAGGGGCATTTTTTGTATTGTAAATGTTCTCAAAACTGACTTGCACTGAACCAACTTACTTGAACCACGTCATTTCCCTAGTAAAGCATACTGAGCCCGCCCCCCGCCTCACAGCGCTGAAAGGTGGTAAACTGCACGCTACGACCACCTTACTTCAGTTCCCACTAGTTGAACTCAACCATACGCCTAACTAGAGCCAGACATGTTTGTTCCAAACTAATTTTATACCAGTTTTACTTGGTATAATAATTATGTTATTCAATGAAATAGTATGTAAATTTATAAGATATGAGTACAGAAGGAGAGTTGTTTCTATGAAAAATAATGTGGGCACCCGGGTGGCTCAATCGATTAAGCGTCTGCCTTCAGCTCAGGTCATGATCCCAGGGTCCTGCGATCGAGTCCTGCATTGGGCTCCTTGCTCAGCAGGGGGTCTGCTTCTCCCTCTACCCCTCCCCCATGCTCACGCGCTCTCTCTCTCTCAAATAAATAAATAAAATCTTTAAAAAAAAAAGTAAAAGAATGTAGGCTCCTAAATGTGAGCTGCTAAAAAATTGCTGTCGTGTTATGTGCGGATGTAAAAGCTGTAAATGGGAAAAAACCATAAATCTAAACAGATTCTGCTCTGAGATAGACTTGTAGGTACCGAAGTTCTTGTCCCAATTTAAAGAAATTTAAGCTGAAAATAATATTATATATATTATATATAAATTATATATATTATATATTATATATGTATGTATATATATATGTGGTGTGGTTTATGGCAGAAAGATGCCTTGGGGCTTCAGTTATGGACACATACTTAAAGAGTCCATAGCCACACTTCCAAAGATTGGTAAAATAATGTACATGTATGTAATATTTTATTGAGGTCATCGTCACGTAACATATAATCAGCCACTTTAAAGTGTACAACTCGGTGGCATTTAACACGTTCACGGTGTTGTGCAACCACCCCCTCTCTCTAGTTTGAAAACTTTCTCATCACCTCAGAACAACCTGTACCCTTCAGGAATCATTCCTCATCCTCCCCTCCCCATTCCCTGGCAACCTCTAATCTGTTTGTATTGAAATAGAACGTTTAAAACACGTAGATAACATTTTTTTTATGATTCTCTACTTTATTGACTTGTTTGATCAGTCTATTAACTATGGGCCTGACTCCAGCTGGAGAAGTGGGCTATCCTCACAGCTCCATTATTTTTGCTTATTTTCGCTTATTTAGGGCCCCAGGCCCCTGGGTGCTTTGCAGGCAGGGTGGTGTTCGGGCTGCTGGTCCGTGGGCCCACGGCCCCTGGGGCAATGTCTGGCGTCCAGTGTGCTCCACCAATTCACGTTACCAAGAAGTTAATTAATCTGTCCAAGGACATAGAGCTAGTAAGCGACGAGTCACAATTTCAGCCTAAGTCTCTCTCACCGCCCACTAGGTAGCAGTGAATGGGGCCTGTTTGGGAGGCAAATTTCGACAGCAATCTCATGTACCCAGGGCTGTTGTAAGCCCCTTTGAAGTATTGTATTGTTTAATCCCCCATCAACCATACAAGATAAATAGTACTATGAGCCCAGAAATTCTGGAGTGGGAAGTAGGGATGCCTGAGTCCAATCCGAGTTTATTATAGGCTTTGAGGGAGGCTTTGAGTCCACGAGTAGCTTAGTTAAATGCCAGGAGAGGCCATCATTTTATCACTTTAATAACAACTTCTGGGACTGGCTTTAGGGTAGAGGAACTAGGTTGTGATGGCTGAAATGGAGCCTGCTCTAGAATTTGCCTCACACACACACACACACACACAACCCCCCCACACACACACACGTACACACACATCTTGGATCGTGTCTCATCTATGTTGGTTGTAATTCTTGTGGAATATGCCATTTTTATGCTGTTATGCTCTGTTGGGTATCACCGAGTCCTGCACGTACGACCATATCTACTCTAAACTAGAATCCTGCTGCCCGCGGGCTGGGTCCTGCTGCATGTCAAGGCTCCACCGTGCCTGTCCCTCTCTGCAAACCACTGCCTTCCGTACAGTCCCCAGGGCATCCACCCCTCTCCCGGGCACCTCCCCCGGGTGCTACCAACAAAACCCCAGAGTACCAGACGGGCCAGTCTGTGGTACAGACTCCATTTTCTCTCCGCATCAGATGTTACCAAAGCAATACTGGCTGGCTCTCCAAAGTCTTCAGAGGTTTGGGGAGACAGGTCTTCTGGTTTCTATTCACGGTCTTCTCTCTCTTCCAGGACCCAGAACGGAGTCTGTGGAAATCTGGGCCTGGGGCCAGTGTGACTGACCCTGGAGTCAGTCTCCTCCAGCAGTGAGGTTTGTACCCGAGCTGGGCCCTGCCCCTTGACCCTCTTCCTCTCATTCTCTCCGGCAAGGTCAGATGATTCTAAATTCTAAAGGTGGGGACATTTTTAGCCTAGAGCTGGGACTCCATCTCACTTAGACTCAGGACCAAGTGTGGAAGTAAGTGACAGAAAACCCATTTGAGACTCTGTAAGAACTGGAGCTCAGGATTTGGTGAACCCTTGAAGACAAAGACTTTTACACTAACTTATATTCTGAGTCTCTGTGGGGAAGTTTTTATCTTGTTAACAGCTTTAGGGAGTTCTATAAAGGGAAATAAGGAAGGTGTGAGAAGTGCAATTTTAAAATCGAGTGGCTTAATTTCTATCCTGTCCCGTCATTACAGGAATAATATTACTGGGATTATGCTTACTATACTACTTTACTTTTTTTTTAAAGATTTAGTTCAGGGAGAGAGTGCATGAGCAGGGGGGTGTGGAGCAGACTCCCCGCTGAGCGAGGGGCTCCATGTGGGCTCCACAGAGGGGGGGGTTAGGGGGACTTCTCACAGGGCTCAACACTGGGCTCAATCTCCTGATGTGAAGATCATGACCTGATCTGAAACCGGGAGTTGGACATTTAACCAGCCGAGCCGCCCCGGCACCTGTGCTGTACCACTTTAAAGCCTTGGTTGAAGTGCGTTTGCTAAGGAATCAGCCATGCAGAACACCATCAAGGGCTTCTTTGTGGGGTTCAGACAAAGTAGGATAAATTCTGATCCCTTGTGGCACTCACTGTGCAAGTGGGGACACGCAGTGACACAAATGAGCATTCCAAATTTCTGGAGG
Source organism: Ursus maritimus (assembly GCF_017311325.1). Lineage (NCBI taxonomy): Eukaryota > Metazoa > Chordata > Mammalia > Carnivora > Ursidae > Ursus > Ursus maritimus. Next base: position 12,658,576 of record NW_024426230.1, read on the forward strand.
CTAGAGTTAGGGGTGATTGTTATAGTCGCCTTCTTGCCTATCCACATTCTCTTATTTTCTATAACACACGTGTATTGGTTGTGTGGTTAAAAGTGAAATAAAATTAAACAAGGCTGAATCCTCTTCGATGTGGGTTGACGTCCTGTGCTCTGATGGCTCAGTCCTCCTGCAGCCTCCACCCTTCTCTTTGAGCAGAGGATGGGAGTGCTAAAGGGGAATCAGAGGACCTCTGGTCACATCTCTTCCTTTGCTCCCTCTGCTTTATCACTGAGCGAATGGATACACTTGGGACCCCATGAAAGCCTCCTCTGTTGAACGAACACTCCCAGCTGTTATGTTAAATAATATGAAAACAATCAATAATAATAATTAATGTGTCTGAGGCTTTTACAAAATAAATAGGCTGGTTGTTGAATGAGTGTTGACCCAAAATAAAAGTAAAAGGCTTTAAACCAATGTTTCTCATTGGTTAATTAGCAGCTTCTCAGAAAGTGTGCCTTTCTGTTATCCATTTTTCAATGTGATCTTAATAAATAAAATATTCTACTCTAAACATCCCATTTTTAGACTCAAATCTTTGAGTAAGCTTTCTTCTAAAAATATATGGAATTGGATTAGCTTCTCGTGTTTTTTTTTTCCCTTTTCCAACCCATATAAGAACAATACTCATATATATAATTTCTTGTGAACTGAGTAGGAATTAAACATATTAGGATCTGAATTAAAATATCTCTTTAATAACTGACTTTCTGTAATGCCTTTTTACATGTTGGCCATCATTTAAGAAAAAAATTTTTTTAGAGGAAAATAGCGCGCATGTGAGACGGAGGAAGGGCAGAGGGAGAGGGAGAGAGAGAATCCTAAGCAGGCTCCATGATCAATGTGGAGCCCGACGCGGGCCTCGATCTCATGACCCTGAGATCATGACCTGAGCCGAAACCAAGAGTCTGACGCTTAACTGAGCTACCCAGGTGCCCCTTGGCCACCATTTTTACCATTATCGTCATCACCATTGCAAACATCTAGACTGGACTTAAAGTTTCCAAATCGCTCCCACACACTGTATCTCTCATCATAGTTGCCCTATGATCCCCATTTTATTGAGGGTGAAACTGAGGTTGCTGGAGGCTGAATGACTTTCCTAGGATCTCACAGCTAATTCAGGTACGGAGCCAGGCCTCCATCCCACACCTTCCGCCTCTACATTTTGTGCTCTTTATTCTCCCACCCTGCTATTCCATTTCCTCAGTTACTGGCTTTTAGTGGTGGTAGCATTTGGCTTGATGTAGAAAATTTCAAATTAAACCTTTGAGTAGCTATCTTTACCACTCCTGAGAGAATAAGCCAGGGGTACAAACTTAGTCAGAAAGGAGCCCTCCTGTTTTATTCCACATCTGTCCCCCCTTTTGAATCTAGCATCAAATCCTAAGGACACGCTTTGAAAAATCAAAATTGGTGGGTTGGGGTGGGGTTGGGGGTGGGGAACAAAGTGGGTTTTCAAATTTTCTCTAAAATTCTATTATAATTATTCCAGGCAGCTAATGCTTCATTACTAATGTTTAAAAAAATTATTTGAAAATATGCAGTATGAATAAAATGCCCTATGAAGAGGAAGCCAGCCTGAGCAATAGAGACAATATCCAATAAGAGAATCAAACTATGAAGCTAGATTGGAATTCTGGATTTGGGCGTTCAAACCTGTGAGGCATTTTGCCTCCGAGAGTAAGCGCAGAAGAGCTAGGGCTTATGTCTGCCGAAGTAGGTTGCATGCATGCAATATTTGGGGCATATTTATACTATGAACTATTCTTTGTTCATCTGAAATTAAATTTAACTGGGCAGCCTGAGTTTTCTGTGGCAAGCCTACCCTGGAGATGAATTCATAGGGCAGCCTTGGGCCAGGTGCAGAGAATGTTTGCGGGGGGACGTTCCTGATAAGCCAGGAGCAAGACCCGAGCTAATCTGAGCAAGTCTGGATTAAGTCCCAGGTTGTACACGTAGATCTTTGTCCTGTGTCTCACCATCCGCTCGGCCCTTTTGTCTCTGACTGAAAGTCTCTGCAAACTGTGCCTAAATACTATGGCATTAATCACAAGACCCCTGAGGTATTTTCACATCGTAGGTAATAAATGCCCCTATACTATATTTAAAATAAGAACGATTCACTGCAATATTTAGTTAAAATTACAAAAGGAGTACAAATAAAGCCACTGTTTTGTTAAGGTGCATGTTATAAGTCTTATTTAATTTCCCATGTTCTTACATGTATGTTTGTTGGGTCAAGACTTCCACTGATAAGGTATTTCAATGAGCTGCTAAAAGAAATACACTGAAAGAATTACAGCTGACGTCCATGTGGGCTCAATACCTATCATCATAACTGTCTGTCACCCGAATGCCTTTTACTGACGTGATGTCACAAGTGGCCCTAATCGCTGGCTCTAGCTTCCTTAACATGTTCTCATGCTCGAAATCTAAATCTTAAATTCTTCAGACCCTTTCCACAGGACTGATTTGAAACCAGCTGAGAGAGTAAATGGCATAGTGGGGAGGGGGACGCAATTAAAGGAATCGGCGAAAGGAAGGGGGTAAGTCACCGGCCTTCACGCTCGCCCGCCTCCTCGTTTCCGCCCGGTTAACCGCCAGCCTCCCGGGTAACAGAGCTTATGGCTTGGGTGTCGTCTTATGGACAAACACGGCCACAACGAGCTGGCGAGGCAGAGGCGTAACAGTAGCAGCAGCGGCGGTGGTGAGGAGAATCAGGGCGGCGAGGGTTAGGGAAGTGAAGTCCCTCCTCAACGCCAGTGGCCTTTTCTGTCGCTGGGGGCTTGTGTGAGGGTTAGATGTCACTCTCCCACAAACTCCTGACACTGTCTTTTATAATCATGAAATCATCATCATTTTTCTCTCGAGTTATTTATCCTCTACCTCTTTCTTTCATAACCTCATAGTCTCAGTTCACAGAAGTGACCAGAGAATTCTCGAAATCTAGTTCTGTCCCACTGTCTTGCTCCAAGTCACCTGAATGTGGTGTTCTGGCAGATTTTACGGAGCCAGGTCTTCGTCAAGACAAGTAGCATTTCTCTGGGAAGGCAGCTGATCTCTCTTATTTGTCACTCAGCACAAGACCTTTATTTAAAGCTCAAAGAAGATAATGTTCACATTGCTCAGTTTCGTGACGTAAGCAGACCAGCGGAAGGTGCGGGCACATCGCGCCTCTCCTACAAAGCTCTCCTGAGAAACCAGAGGGCCACTCTGAACAGCCTTACCTGGAGGAGGTTTAAAGAATGAAATTTACTTTTACAGTTGTTCCCATGTCTGCATGTGTCCTGTTAATCAGATATTCCATTTCTGAGAACTTTGTAGAGAATGGTAGTCTTCCCCCTAGCTCTGCGCCAAATCGTTTTCTTGAGAGACTGGGTCTAAGATTGTGGTACGAAAAATCCAGTAGTCTCTGAGAAGGCTTCTTCCTCCTGTTCAGAGCCTCCTCGTCTAGTGCCACGCTGTGTTCTTTATCCCAAGCGAGTGTACTAAGCGTGTGCAGACACCTCAGAGACCGCAGAGCGCTGAGAGAGGGAGTCGTAGTTTATGACTTACGTTTATTTCATATAATTTTAAAATAATACATTCACGTGGTTCAAAACTTAAAATGACATAAAAAGGATACATTGAGACTCTGTTTCACCCTCTTTTTCCATCCACCCCACTAATCCCTGATGCCCACCCCCACCCCATGGATTAGCACTTGCATTGGTTTCTTAAGGGGTCTTCCGATGTTTTATGCATATACAAGCAAACATTAATACATATTCTTATTTTTCTACATTTCTTGTATGGAAAGCAACATATAGCTTGCTTTTTTCCATATAAAAATATATCCTGAAGATTACTCCATATCAGTACATAGAGAGCATTTATTCCACCACATGGAATGTCCCTGTTGATAGACGCTCAGGATGTTATTTCACTCTTACCGTCACAAACTACGCTGTGGGGGACACCTCTGGTCTGTGTGTCCTTCTGTGCATGCACAAGTATATCTGTAGGATACATTTCCAGAAGTGGGACCTCATAGATGCTTGATCAAATACCTCCGTTTGAACACTTATCAATGAGTGGCCTGTATTCTAGTTAATGCTGTCTGTCTCCTCATTATTTTATGAGCTTCTAGAAGGCTGAATTGTATCTCATTCATCTTTGCATCCACAGCCCCTACCATAGTACCTAGCATGTTAATGCTGAATACAAAATAAACTTCCTAGTGTTACTATAACCTTGAGAACATTAAAGTAACCCCTCAATTTAAAAGGCTGAGATCTAGGGTATAGATCAAGAGGCACTTCTAAGTTTCTATTTAAGGATGAAAATAGGACTTATAAAATGCCAGGCCAAATGAAAATATTGAATAAGGAGTGGAGGTTTCAAGGATGAGGATGTCTCTTCAAATCCAGGAACTAGGACAATGTCATGTGTATTTTCTAGGTTATTCACATGCAGAGAAGCTGAATGGTAAAATGGGGAGGAAGCCTGGTGAAGATCAGCCAGGAGTGTCAGAGAATAGTACTTCCCCAGCAGCGCAGCCAAGACAGGGCGTCAAGGCAAATCACCCCCAGATTCGAATCTGAGCAGAGAGGGAGTGTGTGTGTGTGTGTGTGTGTGTGTGTGTGTGTGTGTGTGTAACCTGGCTCGAATTTACCGTCTTCTCCGTTTTTATGACCGTCGTGTGAACAGCTCCCAGTTCTGCTCTACAGCCCCCACACCCGTCAGGAAGGCTGCTAGCAAAGAGGGGCGGTGAAAACTCAGACCGGTCCTAAACCGAGGGCAGCCATGCTTCCCAGCTCTTCCTCTGGGCATCCCAGCGCTGTCCCCTGCCCAGCCTTCACTGCGGGCCCAGCACAGAAGTCACAGGAGTGCTCTCTCCCCACTAGGTCATCGTGAACCATCCCAGCTGCTAGTCAACTCTGTTTAGTCAAGTCGGAAGAGATGGAATGGCAAGCAGGTATGTAACACACACAACTCAGCGACGCCCTTTTTCAAAATCCCTGCCTCTCAGAAATTTTCAGCGAAAGGTAAATCGATGCAGCCTCTGTGGCTGTGTCGATAAGGTGGCAATGTCACTCACAACTCGTGTGTGTTTTTATATAGCAGCTCCACTTCGGGCAATGAATTCTACAAATGCACTTATAAAAGCTCACAAAAATATGCATACGTTTGCTGAAGTGTTCTTTGAAAAAACAAGACTAAAAAATAACTTAAGTATCCATCACTATGGGAATGGTTCTGTCCCTAATAGCGTGGTATTTGATATCTGTGCAGCTGCTAGAAGAATGAAGGAGACCCATGTGTAGGGAGTGGAGTGATAGCCAAAATACACCGCTAAGTGAATAAAAGCAAATTCAGAATAGTAAATATATTGTATGATTTTATTTGTGACTTAAAATAAGATATGCTTGCATATGAATTTAAAAAGTCTATTCATTAGGGCGCCTGGCTGGCTCAATCGGTAAAGCATATATCTATTGATCTCCAGGTTGTGAGTTTAAGCCCCACCAGTGGGTATAGAGATTACTTAAAAAAAAAAAGAAAAGAGGGGCACCTGGGCAGCTCAGTCATTAAGCGTCTGCCTTCGGCTTAGGGTGTGATCCCAGGGTCCTGGGATCGAGCCCCGCATCGGGCTCCCTGTTCTGCTGGAAGCCTGCTTCTTCCTCTCCCACTCCCCCCCTCTCTCTGGCTGTCTCTCTATCAAATAAATAAATAAAAATCTTCAACAAAAAAAAACCCACACACACAGATTGCTGAGTCGTACTCCCCCGTTTCTGATTTAAAAAAAAAGAAAAATTTAAAAAATCTATTAAAATATATGAGAAACTGGGGCACCTGGGTGGCTCAGTCAGTTGAGCATCTGCCTTCAACTCCGGTCATGATCTCAGGGTCCTGGGATCGCCCCCCCCCCTCAGGGTCCCTGCTCAATGGGGAGTCTGCTTCTTCTTCTTCTGGCCCTCCCTCTCCCTCTCCCCCTGCTTGTGCTCTCTCTCTCTCTAGCTCTTTCTCTCTCTCAAATAAATAAAATCTTTTAAAAATATATGAGAAACTTTTTAATGGTTACTCCTGGAGAATGGGATTGTGGGGGCTAGGAGGAAAGAAAGTAAATTTTTAAACTTTATATGCTGTTTATATTGATTTTGCAATTAAAATGTTCCGTTGTAGCCAGTCTACTAATTCTTAGGTTCCTGTGGTGTACGGATTGTAGAGTTTGGTGATCATTTTCGACTCAGAATAAGCGTTACTTTAAAAATCCTCCAGCTCGCCCTCGGCGCGGCCTGTGCAGGCGGCAGCCGTGTCCTACTCAGCAGCACGCTGCCCGCAGACCTCCGGGGAAGGCCAAGGTTAAAGAGAGGACCAAGAAGTGCACCTGGCACCACTCAGACCGATAGGTCAAAAGTAAGTGCAACTGGCAGAGACCCAGAGGCACTGACGATAGGGAGCAATCGAAGACTCCAAGGCCGGATCTTGAGGCGCGAACATCGCCCACAGGAGCCACAAGAAATCAAAGCGCATGCTGCGCAGTGGCTTCCGGAAGTTCCCAGTCCACAGCATCGAGGAGCTTGGGGTGCTGCTCACGTGCCCCGATCTCACTGGGCGGAGATTGCTCACCGTGACTCCTCCGAGAACCACAAAGCCACCGTGGGAGGAGCAGCCCCGCTGGCCGTCAGAGCCACCGGTCCCAATGCCAGGCTGCGCAGGGAAGGAAGTGAATAGACAGCGTATGTGCATGCCGTGTTTGTGTTCATAAGGCCATGAAGCCACAAATAAAAATAAATATCTTCCAAAGAGTTCTTTAGAGCTGACTCAAGAGCTATGGTTGACCTTAACTGAGGTTCACAGAACCGACTTCAGCTTTGTGGACATAAATTCAAAATTCGACGCGCTTAGAAAAGTGGGTAAAATTTCCTGGGATTACAAAAATCCATGTGTTTAGCCTTCAGACTGTTGATGAGGTTGATCTTGACCGCCCACAACCGTCCACTTGACACTTACCTGCACACATCTTTTAAGGAATGCATTTTAGTTCTCATCTTGTGTTTCCAGCAAGATTTCCCATGCTTGAGACTTAAAAATCATGACGAATTTTGTATCATATTTTACAAGGTCAGGGACAAGGGAAGAAGAAAAGATGCTCCCATATTGTGCACGTCCTGTTGCTAAAGAAGAGACTGCTCGGGGCAGACGTACACACGGTGGCAGATTCTGATGTTAGGTTTTCAAATCCTGGTAACTGGAGCCATTCAGTCAGTCTCTCTGTCGGATCCTGAACAAACAGAACCTGAGACAAGAAGCAAGAAGATGAGAAAACACCAAGACAAGAAAACAAAGTGGTAGATAAAATTGGCAGTAGCCTCAAATGGGTTCTCTTGAGACTAGGCTTTAAGCAAGAATCTTGAATGTACCAGAATTTTATTTGGAACATGAATTTCCAAGCAAAACCTACTTTTCCCATGACTTCTTGTTGCTAAGATGATGATGTCTTAGATGGTGTCTAATCTAACAAAGTTTTGGGGCCAAAAAGTTTTAACAATTTTCCTTTCTTTCTATGGTGCAGGAGAAAAAAAAAAGTTGTGGGGTGTGCAATGTTAATTTAAATGCCTTGTGTGATTGCTCTTCACTCTGGAACAGTATCTTGTGTTTGCAGATGTAGAGAAAACTACATTTTGTTGGTAGTAAGATGGTAGGTCTCTACTGGAAGCCAATAGAAATGCCCAGCAAATGGATAATTCATCTTGCTGTGACTATAACCAGGTCTAGTGTAGGGAAATAATCCAAACCCAGAATTCATAAATAATCTTAAGAGAGCTTCAGAACCAGAGCATACATTTGAGGTTAGCCCTCAAACCTTTGAGAACTTCCATTTCCAACTAAATGCTAAGGCACAATAACCATTAAAAAGATCAGCAGATGAGTTAGAAATAACAGAAATAAATTAAGAGAAAAATAGAGTAGTAATATAGCAATAATTATGCCTCTGCTTTCCTGACTCACTGATTGCTGAGCAATTCATCTTCAGGTATAAGAATGTAACTTTCTGGGGCGCCTGGGTGGCTCAGCGTTAAGCGTCTGCCTTCGGCTCAGGGCGTGATCCCGGAGTCCTGGGATAGAGCCCCACATTGGGCTCCCTGCTCCGCGCTGGGAGCCTGCTGCTTCCTCTCCCACTCCCCCTGCTTGTGTTCCCTCTCTCGCTGGCTCTCCCTCTCTGTCAAATAAATAAATAAAATCTTTGAAGAAAAAAAAGGAATGTAACTTTCTAAGAAAAGTTTGCTTTTGCCAAGTGAATAGGTTCTAAGCATGTATGATAATTTAATTTCAAATATATGTGTTGATGTAATTGGGGGTTTTAAGGCACTAGCCTCCAATATTTAGACCCAGATACCCAGAGATAAATTACCTTGATAACTAACTTGAAGTCCAAGTGCACGTCGGCTCCAATTATTGGAATGGTATGGGTGAAAGTATATTTTTGAACTCCATTCTCCAGACACCTTGCACATAAATACCCAACGAAAGTCCACAGGGTTGAGATACTTCAGATTCATTTTGGTGTAGAATATTGTCTCCGTGGAACCACCAATCAATTTTATTATGTGCAGTTTCTACAATACAAGTCTATTTGCCCCAGTGTCTCAGCATCATAGTAGCCTCTCATCAGAATATTGGTTAGATTCCCTAGGGTGAATCACTTATCCAGTTGCTCGCCTGATTTATTCACATGTTTTTGAGATTTGTGAAATGTGGCAGATAAACAGGTTTATGCTGTGTGCAGCTTGGAGGGCAGCCAATGTCTGTCTGCCTATACAGTATATTTACTCTCCTTCCTCAGATCTCTCCCATACAAAGAAGCTGTACTTTACGACTCAAATCAGCGTAGAATGCATCTAGTAATGTCACTGCAGAAAACAGCAGGTGCTTATCCACTCATTTGCGGTGATTCTTACAGGAAAGAAAGTGAATCAATGATTCACCCAATGGACAAAGAAACGTCACAGCGACTATTTGGAAAAGTCAAATGCGGGAAAGGAGCATTCTCATCTAAAGGTGTGCTCTGACTTTAGAAAGGAAAACCTCCCACAAGAAAATCAGGAATTTTGTTGAAGTGCTCTGGTTGAACCTGCAGTAAGCAATGGCATGTTCCCTCTCTCCCTGCTTCTTCTGTTTTATTGCTTTTGTGTTGTACTTCTAAAATAAATATCAATAAATCATTGCAGTTAGATACTCTAATATAGACAGAAATGTACTTGACTCCCTACAGTCATTACAATTGGAGGGGACTCTGATTAGGATGCTTTACTTAATTAAGTGATATCGTCTAAAGAGAGTTCTTCCCTCCATTTTCTGTTTAACAGTCTTATAAAACACCAACAGAGGAAATTCATTCTCTTGTTTGCTTTCCTTATTGTAAATGGTTTATTCTCATTCATAGTTTACAGAAGATGTTGTGTTAATGAAATGCCTAATAAGCCAGAGACTGGTTCAGCTACACACAGAGCCTTGTTCAAATCAGCCCAAGCTCTCCCAGGCTTGAGAGCGTTTTCTCCCTCAGTCCCAGGAATATATTTTAAAAAAATTGTTTTACAACATCTGTAACCTAAAATTAAGATGATCCAAAAGAAAAAAAAAATTTTGTGTGAGGAAGTCATGCTTCATCTGGTTTAGGTATGGTTCAGCAGAGACCTTAAAGATCTGTTTCTTTGAAAAAATAGAAAAAATGGGCAAAGAAGAAGCAATCCTTATGCATAAGATGTTATTTGTGAGGCCCTTTAATTTTACTGAAAGAAGTCATTAAATTTGGATTGCCAATACAAATATGATTATATATGTTTTCTAAATAAAATGTTATTATGTTGCAACTGAACTCATCCATTTATTGTTTGTTTACCTAATGCTCAAACGCATGTTTTATTCATAGATGTCTGGGAGAAAAAAATTTTGCTTGATAATCACACCAAGCATATTTAACAAAAGCAATTCTCCTTTTATTAGTGAACAAGTTTAAGCAGAATGATTTCATTTTTTTCCATTTAGTTAATTCAGACTTGCAGAATCCCCAGTATACAGCTTTTGTTTCTCCCCTTGCTGCCTTTTATGTCTTTAATATATGCATGCCTATCCACTGATGGGAAAATATCATTTCCTGCAACTCTTCCTTTTTCCTTCTGGAGTATTCTCTCAGTTGATTTCTGGTTTTGGTTAGTTTTCACTAGTCAGTTCTTTCAAATCATGTGGAAGACAGACAGATCGAAGCCAAGTAAATAGTTCACTATCCTTTTGAAGATTTTAAACTCTCTTTCACTACAGTGAATTTGAATTCGAAACATATTTACTTAGTTCATTAAAAATAAATAATATATTTGTGTTTTTCATCAAAAATTGATAGTAGTCAAAAAGTGAAGATGTATGAATATTTATGAAATTGTTTTCATTACCAAATAAAGCATTTTAACAAAATGCTTGCAACTTTAGCAAAAAACAATGACCTATTAAATGTATCAACTTTGTCTGTTTATGAAAAAGAAATATAAATGTAAACACTCTCTTAAATGAATTCAAACGGTTTACAATAGATTTTTTTTTTTTTACCTTAACACAATATGCAGCTAAAAGCATTTAATGATCTGGAAATTTTAAATATATGTAAGTCTCAAAATATAAAAATGAATATTAATGAATCACATTCAAGGGGCTTTTAATTAAATGCTAAACTATTAAAAGAACACTTTATAACATTGCTAAGAATCTAAATTGTTTTAATTCCTGACCAATATAGCTTGGTCATTTTTCAAGCAAAATAATTGTAACAGTAACAATCCATCATTGCTAAATGAGTTAATTAACGTTGTATGGCTGTAAGGTTTTTGTTTTTGTTTTTAATTGCATAATACTAGTCCTGCATAAAACCGTTAGCTGGAAACATTCTGAAGTTACATAACTTTTCATAACTCCCAAGTTAAATTAGCTCTACCATAGAAAAACAGTAAAACAATGTACCCCCTAAACATGTTGCCCAAAGTGAATTCCAGAAGTTGCCCATAATTGCTTTTTTCTTTAAGATACTCTTTAGTAAAGACTAGCCTTATATTAATTCTAAAGTTCATTAAATATTAGTTCTTTTCTTGATTTATAATCTAGATAATTTTTACAACCCAAAGCTTAGTTAGCCTGCTTTCTATTAAACAAACTTCTTTATCGATTTTCTTTAAGCCCTTCATTTAAAAAGGTGCCTTTGTCCTGAAACTAAGCATAGGACATTTGTGTCCCTTAAGAAAAATTTTAAAAACCTGAATAACAGCAAGTAAATTCTGTTAGAGATTTTATTCTATTTTCTACATTTGTGCACTTCTTTCAAAATAAAGTAATTTTTAAAAATAAAGAACGTGGATTTTTTTCTTAAGGCTTTAAGATGAATGAGGATTGTGTCTAATGAAGTCCCCTGAAGTAAGAGTAACTGCTGAATCATTATCTCGCAGAAGAATGTGAGTACTATTTCGCCCGAATCAATTATTTTTATCAAATGACTTTTCTGTCTGAATTGTTTGCTTTAAGAAATAAGGATGTTAGAGATAAGCAAAATTATTTTAATATGCATTTTTAGAGCTTTAGTATTCCAATTCCTATAAACCAAACTAAATGCAACAGAGCCAATTTCAGGCTGTTATGTACTGAAACTGCTTTTCACTGGAGCAGTGAACGTCTGGAGCTAATGCTCCAGGCTTGACAGGCAAAAATATCAGAGTTTAAAAATTTAAACACGAATAGTATTCTGCATTTAATAGGCTCTTTAGTCAGAAGGAAAAATATTTACATCCTAACAGAGCCTTTTTCTGGACTCGTGAGATGTGTGTTCTGAAGTATTTATCATCAAAGCTGTTTGTCAAGCAGGAGAAAGAGTAAATTTCCTAAAGAGAACCGAGCTAAGAGACACCCTTGTGCAGTGAGGCAGGATCAGATCTGTGCAGAGAGGAGGACAAAGCAATAGTTTGGTGCCAAAGAGAAGATAGTTCTTTGAAAGTTTTTTTTTTTTTAATTATCCTACAGATATACATAATGAGTGTTCAAGAAAGAACATACTTAGCAAAAAACCTTTTTGGGGAGCGGGGAAGAGAAAAAAGCATCCTGTGTGATGTGAGAGAACACATACAGACCGAAACAAAACAAACAATAAACAAAAACAGCCCAAATCAGCCACATTTGTTGTCTTCTAAAGCATGTGTTCTTTCAGCCAGGGATGGCCACCGTGTGAGGGGGAAAGCCCTCTGGTCAGCAAGTCATACTTTAGAAATACCGCAGAGTGGATCACTGACTGGTTTGGAAGACGACTCTTGAATTCATAGCACCAGCGTCACGGCTATTTTTGCCTCCAGAAGGGGCACCTCCCAGACTGTCACAGATTTGCTTTTCGAGAGAGAAAAAGTTGTGAACTACTGTCAAAATGTATACAGTTCTGATTCATGTTCAACATTGTTCACAAACCACCTTGAGAATGTGTTTTGAAGCCCCTCAGTGGCCCAGAGCGAGCGCTACCTTTAATGTGAGAAGACAACGTAACAAAACGTAACAAAGAATCTGTCACCCCCACACATACACACACACAGACCCCAACATTTTTTAAGTTTGCCGTGGGGGGGAGGGAGAAAAGGAAAACAAATGTCATTTCTAATGAACAAACCGTAAAGTTCACAAAAATATAACAAAAGCAGTATTTTTGCCCTAGTAGAACAATTTCTGACGTAGAATAAATGAAACCAAGGTAAAACTTCTGAGTAGAATCAAGCATCGAAAGAATTGTAGAAAAATACTAGTGTTAAGTATTGTACATTCTTTTAAGACTTGTAGGATACAGTTAATGTAGTACCAATATTCTGTTACTCTGAAAACAGCTATAACGTAGTACTTCCTTATTTGTAATACAATAACTGATCATTCATAATACATGACTCAACAGTCCACGAAAAGCCCAGCTATGTGTCGGAAGTACAATAACAACACACAAATCATATAACAACTCAAATTCATGCCCTAAATTTTATTTTCAAAAATTGATTTTTTTTCTCATATTCAAATGCATATAAAAGTAAAACAAAACACGTAACTAAGATTATCCCCTAAACACGAATAGAACAACCTTTGGGGATTTTCAAGATCTTATTTTTGTGACAATAACTTAGTAAAAATAATTATTGGTAAGAGCAATTGAAATACACCATATATTTTAATGACTCGAATATTTATTTCTACTCCTTTTTGCATTAAGACTGTGGGAAATTTTTATTATAGCGATCAGATGGTGCACTGATGTGAGAAATGTTGCAAAGCATCCTGTTGATTGCTTCTAATTAACTGCAATGCTCTTGTGTTCTCAGTTTTAGCCGGCACACACTGCACAATGCCTTTTATTTTGCTCTGAATGGATTTTTACTTAAAAACAGCTGATCTCAATATCCACAGCATTTTGGCTTTTTTTTTTTTTTAATCTCTTAACATTTTCCTGGAATATTTTCTTTTCAATTTTAAAAGATAAATTTGAAAACATTTCTAAAGCATGAAGTATAATCAGTTAAATTAACAGCACTCGTGTGGTCTTTCACGTGTATTTTTTGCGTGTTCTATAGTACGTGATTACGTTCTCAAACCACATTTCAATTCCTCTTTAAAAGTTACACATCTGAGCGATGATTTAAGATGGAAATTCTGAAAAGCAATTTAGAGCATGCGGCTAATTCTTAATTTATTTTTTAAATTTTTGTTAGCAGGCTACTGAATAGAACAGAGCTGAAACATAGGACCCAAGCAAGGGGATGGAAAAGATTTCAGAATTAAAAGTATTAAATAAAATTCTTTGCACTCACCTTTCTCTGATGATTTAAGCTCAAGCAGGCCTGACAGAGAGAAGTCATGAATTTTCATCAACTTCACACATGTCATAAATTTAAAAACATTTTGATTTGCCCTGGGACCCCTGCATGTCTCTGAAAGCACAGTAACAGTGCTGTGCTGTTTTGTAGGTATAAACCCTATGAACTCCCAGAGCTCTAGAAGATATATTACTAATGTAAACAGCCTCTTAAGTGAAAAAAAAAAAGAGCATTAAATAACAGGAAGTTTCCAAGGAAATGCAGAATTTAAAATAGAGTATTATTAGAAGCAGTACACTTTCTATAATTTTAAGTGCCACAATTTTATCCATACACTAGCTTTCTGAGAACATATAATTATCTGACCCAAGAAACAGTCCTTTTGGAAAGAAAAATTTGTAACTTAAAAATTACAGCTAAGTTATTAATTTAGCCTAGTAGGTGTTGAAAGTGACTAAATAGTCCTCCTTTTGTGCATACGAGGGTAAAGTGTGACTCAGGTGAGCAGAAACGCCACAGTTTCAAAACGGCTATCAACGTCCTAATATTTCCAGGAGGAAGGCTAAGTATATTAAGTAAAGTGCAATAAAGACAGAATTTTGCCCTAAATAACATGTCCTGGGATTATCCTCCAAATACTTCTGTCTCTCTTAAAATTGTAAGAAAGCATAAAGACAAGAAATAAACATTAGGAGAGATTAATAAGGGCAAAGTCACCAATCATATAATGATATAAATAAAGTGACATTACCAATAACTTACACTGTGCCCTCAACTTGACAACTGAGGAAAATGAAGCCCAGAGAGGTACAGTGACTGCCCCAAGGTCTTTCAAAGACTAAGACATAGAGCTCAGCTAGAGACAAGTCTCTCAACTTTCGGTAGCTCTCTTTCTACGACACCACCCCTTCTTTGAAGGCACTGACAGAAGTGTCAGCTCAGGTGGATATCAGTCATACAGTAAAATAAAACAATGAGCAATGCCCTCTGGACCCTTGAAGGTACCCACAGGGCGGACAAAATTAACCCGTGATCTTTACCCAGTGCGCACAATCATTGTCCTTAAAAAGACGCCTCTTTGGAAAATACCTTTATGCCTTCCTTTTTGCTTAGCTTTGAGGATTTGTATCTATTTAATAAAACAGCACTCGTTAGCACTCTTATACCAAGGGCTGGGGGGAGGTGAAAACAACCACCAAATGGTCTCACTGTCACTAGTTTGTCCCCACTTTTAATCCATTCTCCAGTCTGTGGACTGCATGGTCTTTCTAAAATGCACATGTGATCATGTTTGCATTTTTTCAATGATTTTCCATCTGCTGCAAGATAAATCTACACTTCTTAGTCTGGCATTCAAGGGTCTTCAAGATGTTTAGCCCCTAGTACCCCATCAGTTTTACTCCGAACAGTCTCCTCACACTTCTTACTCTGGCAATACGATCTAGGTATGATTCCCTGAACAGAATATGCTTTTTACTGCCTCTGGGCCTTTGCACATACTTTTTCCTCCACCTGGACCTCTGTTTCTCCTTCAGGAGTGAATTCAAGGGTTACTTTCTCTCCTTCTGTCAAATATAGATGCTTCTTCCCTTGGGATCCCACAGCATTTTGCACAGACCTCACATTACTCCACTCATTGCATCAAACTGTAATTGTCTATTTTCATGCCTGTCTCTCCAAATATTGTCTTTGAGGTTAGAGACATATCTTTTGCTCCATGCATAGAAATTCGCCTGGTGTAAGCACTCATGAATGTTTACTGATTGAATAAATAAATCAATAAACAGGCCATACATTTTTCTTATCATAAAATCTTTATGTCTTAGGGTGATACTGCCTAGTTCTTCTGTACAGTGTTGAAACTGAATGTGCATTGACAATAGGATACTTATATCCATCTCCGTTTTGGGTCTCTGTCAAAAAAGTATAATGTTATAAATACTTTTTCACTGTGGTGAGTTGACTTTAGCATGAACCTGGGGACAAAATACCAACTCCTATCTATATGCAAATGAAAAAGAGAATTCTTGGGAAAACAGCGGGTCCTCATTGTTCCAGACATTGGTAAAGAACATTTCGTCTTAGGGATCCATTTCTTGTTAGGAACACAAGTTGAAGGATGACCTGTAACCTGCTAAAAGTATAAATGCGTATTTGGATATACAGGCAGCAACATCCATATTTTCATGCCAAGTGAGTGCTTTAAAAGAGGATGTTTAGTCTTAAATGAATGGAATTTAGATTTGAGATTTAACTTATTTAGGGTGCTGTTGCTGTCTGACTCCCTCTAGTCTTCCTCATCTTGCTGAGCAAAGGCTACCGAATTGGAAATCCTCGAGACCCAGGGCGCCCGCTCAGGTGAAGAAGCCAGGGGCGTCCTTCGTACATAAGCTCACATTTTCCACTGGAAATAATACCCTCAGCCTCATTGTAAAAGGCTTCACATTCAAAATGGAACAGAATCTGCTAGTCTAGTCTTTTTTTTTTTTTTAAGATTTTATTTATTTATTTGACAGAGAGACAGCCAGTGAGAGAGGGAACACAAGCAGGGGGAGTGGGAGAGGAAGAAGCAGGCTCATAGAGGAGGAGCCTGATGTGGGGCTCGATCCCATAACGCCAGGATCACGCCCTGAGCCGAAGGCAGACGTTTAACGACTGCGCCACCCAGGCGCCCCAGTCTTTTTTTAACATGTACATGATCTTGAGCCGGGCCCCAAATCAATGAAGAGAGACCCCAGTAGTTGCTGGAACAAACAGAAGGCAGAGGGCATCCCAACTCTGAAGCTACTTCCAATCTTTTGACTCCCACTCCCTCCACTCCATTGGTTCCATTGTGCCCCAAGGCTGCAGCCCCCCCCCCCCCCCCCCCGCTCAGATGTGAGGGGTGCTCACTCAGGGCTAGGAGTTGGGAGCTCAATAACAGTAGCCATTGCTCTTGCAGAACAGATTCCCCTTGGCCATCGTACCACCTTCCCTGGAGCAGCCCTCTGGCGCATCAGCATTAACCATCAACGCTAGTTCTTAAGTTCTTTTCTAGCAGATGGGACCACATTGGCCAGTTCCCACCCCCACTCCCAAATGAAGGATAAGATTTGCTACCTTCTGGTCCCCTCACCCCTTCAGAAGAGGGCTACTCTTTAGCATTTTTAAAGGTCTTGGAAGGTGACTGTGCCATAGAGAGTTGAAGTCTGGAATGTAAAAAGAGATGAACTCGAAGGATTTTCCAAGTCATTAATTTTTAGGGTTCATTTTGTGTTACATGTAAGCTTTGGGGGTTTTGTTTGTTTTAAACACTGCGGTATTACCTCAAACAGCTTTCATGGGAGTAGGCAGGGAAATGTAAGCGATTCCTCTCTTGCTAACTAGCGTAGAATGGGGCTTCTTTTCTGGTGTTTGAGTCAAACCCCCCTAGAATTTTAACAATTTTTTTGTTCACATAAAAAAAGAAAAATGTTAATACCCCTTTTTCTTTTTATTTTTGTACATCAGAGACGATTACAAGGTAAATAGTAAGCATGTTGCACAAATTCATTTGTTCAGCAAACTTACTGAACAGCTATTATGTGCACGGATACATACAAGATACTAACCGAGGGACACACAAAGGGAAAAAAAAGAATACGGCTGTTTACAGCTCTGAATTTAACAATGTGAAATGTGACACAGGCTTAGAATTTCCTTCTGTCCACCTGCTATCTGTTCTCTTGAAAGAAAAACTTCTCTGCCAGGAGGTATTAGTCAAGATGGAAAATGTTCATCAGCATAAATTCTAAGTTGATAACTTCATAAGCAAGAAAAAATACACCTATGTCTTCAAACTGGGTGCAGCCATTTGAAACTTCCTCACACACTTGTAAAAGGACATAGGCTTTGGGTTTTTGAGGGTCTGAAATGAATCCATTACATTAAAATGGCTCTTAGTAGCAAGAGCAAGTAATTATTTGCATTATAAGCTGATAAAATGGAGAATTAGGCATATCCGTACAAGGTCTTTTTTTATCCACTTTCATAGAGGTTCTCTCCCATTTCTGCTTAAATGAATTTGGAAGATTGTTCATCATTCAGTATTGTTTAAATTATAAGGCATGTATCTGTCATCTGGTTTTTAAATATTTTCCCCTTTGCTACTGTAGATGGGTAATGTCCACCTTCATTCTTTAAGAATACGCTAATGTAATGATAGTCTAATTTTGACAAAAAATTAAATTAGTTTTTTTATATCTCACATCTAGAGACCTCCCGACATATTAGAAAATACAATATTCTTCTAAAAAATACACTTTGCTAGCCTTCCTGAACACTCATACTTCAGTGAATTGTACCTTTCTGTTCAAAAAAATGCAACAAGGCCTCTCACAGAAGCAAATCCCCTGGAGAAAACTTTATTGATGAAGTCAGTCTACTTACTTTTCATGGTACCTACTGGTAAAAGTTATGGCTTTATCCTCAATCATGATAGTTGATTCTAGACCCCAAAGCTGTTTCCCATGTAAGAGAGTAGGAGAAAAGGGCCTAGCCTGACAACAAAGGAGACCCAGGAAGTCTCGTTTCACCCTATGGTTCTTTTATGTTAGACGTCTAGATTTTACATCCTCAAGGAAAAAATGCTAATGTTAGAGTGAGATGTAGTTTGCTTTTACAATGTCCCTGTATGCCAAATACCTACTTGTTTCAATGTGAGGTAGGAAAAAACTATTTTTATGTAATCTCAATTTTATATAATTTCTCTGAAAGTCAAGTGCCTAAATCTTATTAAGTTAGCAATAATTTCTCTATGAAAGCAAATGTGAACAGGCAGAAGAAGTTTGTTCTATTGACAAAAAGTTATAATCTTCCAAATTTTATTAAAAGCTCTTGTTCTTCCCCCCTACTACTGATAAGGGACATTTTTCCTGATTTTTGCTCCTGTTAGTAACGAGAATCCTATTTCTATTTACGGCCGTTTTCAAAATTGGGACTATCAAGTAATGCACTCACAACTTACTTTTCAAGGAAACTGCTTGAGAGCTCCTGTGTCATTCCCTCCCCGCCCTTCCCACTAGCGAATTCCCCCAGAGGGATTTATTACAGATATGAAGTGGAGAATTTAGAAACAGGGCTGATTGGTGGACCCTCCTGCTGCCACTAAAGTTTTCCTGATACCTTCTAGATGCTACTGTAGGATTACATGACTGATTCACTCCTCTCCTTGTCTGCTGGCAGCTAAATGGGAATACTGGCGAGCTGCCAGAAGGGTAGGTAGCCAACCTGCTTGCCCTTGATTGTGCCTGCCAGCTTTTAAATAACAGAAGGAGGGTCAAGTAAGTGAAATCACGAACTGAGGAGAGTATTCTGAGAATGCAAAGGCAGTTAATGTCCTTCCAAGCCTCAGATGGCTGGCAACCCTTGGCAGAGTAATCTATGATTTGTGGCACCTGACCCTTCCACTGTGACTGTTATCTGTGTATTCACTAGAAACATATTTACAGAATCTCTCCATTAGCAAAGATGCCTTGTGTGTGATTACCCAATTGTCACGGTCACACTAGGGTTTTGATACAGTTCCTATTCACAAATGAAAAACTGCCCTAAACTGCACACAGGATGGATTTAAAGCAGGGATCTTCAATCCCTAGATCAAGACTTCTCTGGGTAGATCTCAAAGAGATTATCACGGTCTTGCTTCCCCTTCTTCCTTACCCCAAGACCACATTCCCACCTCCCCCCCCCCATCCATGGCAAGACAGAATCTCCTTTATTCCCTTGAACCCTTGCGAATTCTTAATAAAGTTAAGAATAATTAGCAATTAGAATTATCCAAAAAGATGAGCCTGTTTAAAATAGACTCCATCCCAGAAAATATTGGAAGAGAGCACCACTTGCTTAAATTAGTTAGCATTGCTCACATTTACAGGGTACTTACAGCCAGGAAAGTACTTTCTCCTCGTTTAAAATGTTTTAGTGACAAAGGCAGACAGAGTGAGGTTGTAGGCTGGCTTTCATTCTTATGGCATCAAATACGGAAAACACTAAAAAATTTTCTCTCTGACAGGTGACAATGAGAACACTTGCTATTAAAAAGTTTATTGGGAAGTTTAAAAGGTGGCATCTCCCTTTCACCCTCAAATAAATGGCATTGAGGTCCTCCGTGCCAGAAAATTTCTCTAGTTTACATCTCACGTTGGCTCCCACCTCTCTCTTAACTGATAAAGGCGAAGCAGTATTTTAGGGAACCGGATCAAACTCACTAGGAGCAAATAAGTGGTTATGAACCAAAAACTGAAAAAGGGATAACCCAGACTCATCGTCACCATGTGTCTCCCAAATGAGATTTTCCGAAAAAAATAAAAGTAACGAAGTCGCGCCACATGAATAAATGCAGGCGATGAGCTCACCACAGATGAAGCGATACTACTAAGGTGACCTGACTCGACAGTAACCGCAGGCGACCCTTAGGAACTGCGCCGGGGTTAAATGCCCTGAGAACTGCCGAGACGCTGACGACCCGGGCCCCTGACCCTGCGCAGCCCGTCAGACGGCGGCGCCCAGCGGCCCGCGCTCTAGGCCGCTGGGGCCTGGCGAGGAGACGCTAGAGGCCGGCCGCGGGCGCTCCGGGCCCGGACCCCCGCCAGAGTCAGGCCGCTCGAGGCCCGACGCCGGCCGGCCGGTCCCCGGGCAGGGGAAGCCCCGGCGGAGGAGAGGCCACCTGCCCCCACCTCCCGGGGCCAGTGTGCGCGCGGCAGGCCGCAGGGCGGGAGCGAAGCCCCAGCGGAGGCCGCAGTGAATCCCAGGGGCGGCTCCGGGCGGACGCCGCGCTCGGGCGGACCACGCCGTCTCGGCAGTCGCCCCGCGGCGGCCGGGCGCCTTCGAAGAAACTCCGCCGCGGGAAGCCAGACCCCGGGCGGGCGTCCACTGCCGGGAGCCCACGCAGGCTGCGTGGCCAGCGAGCGTGGGAGAGCTCGGCGCGGGAGCGGGACGTAGGCGCTCTGTCGGGGACACGGGGACTCCCGGAGCTTGGGCGCCCCTTGGAGCTGGGAGTCATCTCGACGTGTTTCTTCCCAGGCGACCTGAATTCAACCCCTATGAAGATGCTCCAGGCATGAGCGAGTAACAGGGGAAGAAGAAGAAGAAGAAGGGGAAAGGAAAGGAAAGGAAAGGAAAGGAAAG
>NW_024426230.1:12679632-12693938 GCF_017311325.1 Ursus maritimus
GGAAAGGAAAGGAAAGGAAAGGAAAGGAAAGAAGAAAGAAAGAAGAAAGAAAGAAAGAAAGAAAGAAAGAAAGAAAGAAAGAAAGAAAGAAAGAAAGAGTTATTTAAATGGGGGAGGGGCAGGCGGGAGGAGTAGGAGGAAACCGTACAGAAAAGAAATCCCCATTACCACCAAAACCGTTTCTGAGAAGTCCCGAGGTTTTACGCGCGGAGATTTCACTTTAAAGCCTGGAAAAAAAATATTCCACTGCTTTTAATTGAAGTAAACAAAGTGCAACAAATCCTAACTCAAATATGATTGCAGTGAGATTAGGGTCTAATTGCTTAGGGTTCAGGTGGAATCTGCGGGCTAAATCCTACAGGGCCAATCTGAATTTCACAATCATTCTGTCAAAAGGAGAGCGATGAGAGCCCACACGCTTCCTAACAAGTCATTTTTAACAGTTACAAGCTTCTCACAAAGACCACACAGGGCGCCTAAGAGATGCAAATCTAATCCCTGGTCATTCTACGGGCCTTCAACAAAGATGTGCTAAACCCTAATAGAAAAGAAATCAGTTCTCTGTCACCAGCCCCTAGTAAAATCTATTAGAGAATGGACAGAGCCCCATCTACAGCAGTTTCTGCAAAGGTTAAGGACAAGTACAAATAAGAGGGACCCAGTTTTGTTTTCCGTGTGAAATATCGGGAGAAGCTAACCCCAAATGAGTGACGGGATTCGATCCGTGGCTTCGCATTCATTTGAACGCTAGAAAAAAGTAAACACACACATTAAGACTTTTGAAGACTCCGTTTCTGAATTTAGGAGAGATGAAACAAATTCCCCCCAAAGTTGAAATCTTTGCCTCCGAAACTATCGAAGAATATAAAGGGGAAAGAGAGGCGAACGCGCGGGTCCAAGAGAGAGGACCCGGGCTTCTGGAACGGGCCGGGCGGACTTCGCGCTGCAGCACCTAGTCCTTCCCGAGAAAAGCCCCGACGGCGGAGCCGCCTCCAGGTGCCGCCTCGGGTTGCGCGCGGCCCCTCGCAGCTGGGACCGAGGGGCGGCGGCCCTTCCTCCCCGACTAGCCGGCATTCGGCCCGGGTCCCTCTCCCCGACCTCACCCTCGGGCCCCGGAGCCCGTGGGGAGGAGGCCTGTGCTTCACAGGTCGGGACGCGTCTCAAATGTGACCTGCAGTCACCCATCAAATGAGACCCAAACTAACACCTGTGTCATGCTGGAGTATTAAAAGGGTTAATGTGTTGCAGCTAAAACATATCACAGTGCGTTTGAGACTCTTAAGAAAGTAAGGGCCCCGGGGCTCCAGGCCCCTGGGAGGAGGAAGCCCGAAGCGGGCTGGGCCCCGGGCGGGGTGGGGGTGGGTGGAGGGAAAAGACCGGTCCTGGAAGGTAGGTGATGTGTGTTGGGGGGGGGATGGTTTCCCTTCTCTCCGCGGAACTGAGCCCCGGCGGCGGGGCAAGCCCGGGTCTTCCCCCGCGCCGCCGCAGTCGCGGGGCCCAGAGGCTGGCAATGCCCCGCCGAGCCAGACCCGCCCGGGGAGCTGGCGAGGGGGGAGCGAGCCCGGCTCCGCGGAGGGATCTCGAGGGCAGACAAGGCCCCGCCCGCTGCGCGCCCGCGGGAGGATGGCGCCCGACTGGGTAACAGGGAACCGGTCTCCTTCTCAGGACCCGCCTTCCATCGTGGGAAGCGGCTCGGGCCCGGCGCGGGGAGCTGGGGGGCGGGCTCGGCTCTCAGTCCCAGCGGAATCGCCCTGCCATTTTCCCAGGCAGCTGGGGCTCCCTCCACGTGGTACCTCCTTCGAGGCCGCGCTGGCGGGGACAAAAGAGGGCGCTGTCCAACAGCCAGGGTCGGAAAAGACCGAGAGTCTCCCCTTTTTCTCAAGTTCCTTCTACAACTGCATGGAGGAGGGGTGGGGCACTTGTGTGAAAGACAGGATTGTTGTCTGTTTTCCCGGAAGTTTCCAGAAACCACTCAGAAAGAGTGGCTTCGCCCTCTAGCCCCAGGCTCCCCTGAATTTTTTCCCTCTCCAAGGTGTAGAGCCCAAATGGCCAGACTGGAGTTTAGGAAGCGAACAACAGTCCCTGGCCCTTCAGCTAGCCCTTTAATTTGCTCTGGCAGAAAGGTCTAGCAGGAGGAAAGGAAGATGTTGCTAGATTTGCCTCTCAGTTCAGAGACAGACCGCCGTATGCACAGGATACACCTCTGCTTCCTCCTCGTCCCTCTCTGTGCCCGTCCAGGCCAGACGCGTGCATTAGGTCGGGGCTGTAGTCCTTCCTTCGCATCTGTTGACATTAATTGAATTTCTCTGCGCTGCCGCTTCTCCTTGCTTCTGTCATTTTTCTCGCTAGTCCTCTGATAGGCTGACCTTGGTGGTTCACTGGTCCTTTTACTTCCCGCTCCCCCCCCCACACACACACAACGGGCCTCCCATATGGGCTTTACTGGCTTTCACTCTATATGGCTTAGCACATCCACTTCGTCTGTTTTTTTCTTTTAGTACCGACATTAGGAAAATGACACCGAATTGCCTGCAAAGTGTGACTGCAGCTGTGAGGCTGAAATTGGACAAGCAAGCCAGTAAAGCATAGGCATTGCAATGGAGAAATAAAAACCAAGTAGGATGAAGTAACGAATAAAAAGTAGGTGATAGAGTCACACCGGACTATAAATACAAGAACACGTGCTCCTGCAGGTGATCTTCAGGTCCCAATCGAGGTGTCCCACATCTGCTTTGGGAGACAGGGTGGGGGTTCCCTGAGGAAGGCTGGCTAAGTTTCTTCTCCCCCATTGGGATTGCTCCCGAGGGTGGGCCAGCAGTCCCTAGCCTGTGTGTCCTTGGTCCCCAGCGAGGTCCTGGAGGGTGGGAAGGAATCACTACACATCAGCCACCACTCCTAGAAATGGGCACATGGTCACCATGTCTCTCTGGTGCTGTCAGGTGGCTGGAACTTCCTGCTCTGGGAACCTGTTCTGGCTCTCTGCTGTTCTGGAACACATTCCTGTGCACCCCCTCTGTCTACCCAGCCAAGACCAGGCTGGGCTCTGTCCTTGCTTGGGTGAGCTAGCTCACCTTCGCCCTAGCGAACTGGGTCTTACTGGTCCCAGCCTCACCCTCACCTCCTGTCAGTTGCAGGAGTTCTGTCCTCTCGGTTTGCAGAAATAGGGAGCCTGAAGACTCCCTGTTGTCGGCGGCCTGCCTGACCTTCCCACCTCCACTCGGGATGGATTAATGCCTCAGGACCACTCACTCTTGCTTAACCACACAGAATGAATTCTAGAGAGGAAAAAAAAATCCAGTGAGTTTACAGCTGGGGTGTGTGTGTGTGCATGTGCGTGAAGGATGTCTTTAGATCTTTGTGGTCTCTGTAACTTGACATCTGTTAAAGAGAACACTGGGGCTTTTAGGAAGTCTTGCAGAAAACTGAGCAAGTCGGCATGAGCTGTGCAGAATCCTCCCCCCAGCCGCCCATCTATTGGTTCTCCTTAGATCTTCCCAGAGGTGAAAATGCTTTGCAAGGACGTTTAAAAACACGCCTGCCTAAGAGGCACTAACTTGAGGAGGTTAATAAATTATCCTCTTTTGAAATAAAAATGGAATCAGCATTAAGCACATACTCTTATTAGACTGAGTTTCTTCCTACCAGAAAGTTCGTTAGATGTTCGTATCTGGGCGGAATGTCTCTTTTCCATAGGAAAACTCATCAGAGAAACAGCAGCAGTTAGCTGGCTTTGTTTGATTTTGTTTATTTGTCTTAAGAAAGATCGTGTTTTCAGATCGTTTAAAAAAAAATCCCTTCAGATTAGGGTTTGGATCATCATCCTGACCCAGTGAACTAATTATCTGTATATTCTGGGGTCAAACTTAACAGGAAATTTCGACTCATCTGCACACCAGACTTGGTGTGGTTTCCAGAAGGGGCTGGGAACGGTCGGTAGACAGCTCAGAGCCGAGGTTGTTCGGGCAGAAACTGACACCCGGCTGGAGAGTCACCTGCTAGCCTCGGGTGGGGGGAGGTGGAGAGTGGGAATGCGGGGGAGTTGTTGCGAGGCTGGGTGGGAGGACAGAGGGTGGCCGTGGGCTGCGCGAGGGATGGAAGACCGCGCGTGGGCGGGGTGAAGGCCTTGAACGGAGGCGGGAGAGGGGGGAGGTCGAAGGGGGTGGGGAGTGCAGAGGCCGCGGGCGAAAGGGGGAGGTCGCGTACATCGGCTTCTCTTGGTTCTAGAACTGAAACTTTCTACGTCGAGAGACCATAAAATAGCTCGAGATTTTAAGTGCCCACACTTCTAGCTGAGTCCCCTGACAGCAAATTTGAAACCGCGGGGCCTCTAGGGGCCCTTGGGTCTTTGGTGGTGCAACTGGGAGGCCGCGGAGCCGCCCCTAGGGCTTTGGTCTCAACTCTGCCCCCGGGCCCCGCAGACACCCTGCGGGCCCCGAAACACCCTGGCAGGGTTTCGCGACTCCAACCCGCGAAATTTTAGCCCCGAGCAACCTCTTCTGGAGGCCCTTTCTTTAAAAACAAGTTTAAATTCTATATCAAATCTTTTACCCATGTACTCTTCACTAATGACTATTAACCAGCACCAAGGAGAAGCACAAACACGGTTTCTCTCTCACCTTTCTTGCTGTTCCTCTCCCCTCTCCAACCATGGAGTCTCAATTTTCTAAGCAATTAAGCTATATATACACCAGAGAATATTCGATTTCAAATACACCGGGACTAAAGATTGATGCATGCGGCCTGAGGCTAGAAGAAAATATTTAGTGCTTGCCTGTAGATTCTGTCACCCATCATCTGCTCGGAAAGCGCTCTGTATCTTTCAGCGTGTCCGGCTCTTATGATTGCAAATGGCCCTGTTTTCAAATGGAAATAAGACTTGCAAACTGATTATGTGTATTGAATCGGAATCACTCCCTAGATCCTCTTGTTTAAAATGTATTGAAAAAAGGATGATGGCTGCAGACCTCTGTAACCAGCTCCCTCTCTTCTCAGGGAGGTCGATCTATTTTGCAACTTTTTGCCATTTGAGCTTGTTTCAGCTAGATAATTACGTTCCCATTGTGCTACCGGCCCAACGCAGAGGCAGTACACGCTCTGCCTTTCAGCCGGTTCCCCTGCCCTCTCCACTAGCGTCCAACGCGGAAAATCACATACGCCACATACTTATCCGTCCGCCCAATACTTGGACCCAAAGACCAGCTCTAAGCGGCATGACTCAGCTGTCACAAACACCAACAGAACTCCAGCACTTTCACCAGGCAGCAGTTCCTCTCCTCTCCCTTCCCCTCGTTTCCAGTCCCCTCTCCTTTCCTCTCTTCTCTGTTGTGCAGAACCACATACACACAACCCTCCAGCTTCCACAGACACCAACCAACAGAATCTAAGTATTTAGCCATGTGGAGAATTTTCAACAACTAATTTTGGGTTGGCGTGGCATTATCGTTTGTAGAAAACAGTTCATGACAGAAAGGGCGATTTCAACTGTTGGAGATGCATGGAGCTCCTTGTGCGCTACCATAGATCTCAAAGATGTTCTCTTTACCCTCAGCCAGTGCTAGATTAGGGCTGGGATGGGTTGGCTTTTTGTGGAATATTTCCAAAGATTCTCGCATTTGATGTCCGCATGACGCCAACGTGAAGTGCATATAGCTTTCCAAGCTTTCCCGGCTATGTGCGTTGTAGATATGATAGAATTTCCAAAGTTTACTACACTCAGGCCTCAGCCTCAGCGGTCCAGCCAGGAAACACGAACGCACACTTCATTTCATAGTGCAGGCTGGTGAGTGGTAACGAACTAGCTACAACTTCTGTCTGCCCTGGCTAGGGGCGGGGATGTATGCTCTGTGCACGCCTTTGGTGAAAGGGTTGCAATTCTTTCTGAAGCACACTCAGAAGGGGAGGAAGAAGCCGTCACTGCCTAACTCGGCACCCTCCCCCCCCCTTAGACCCCACCCAGAAAACGGCGCCTTGCAGACCTCAAGGCACCGTCGAGTGGCCAGGCGGGGAGAGAGGTTTAATCCTCTTTGGCTTCAGAGTCTCCCTCTGAAAAAGCCTGTCGCTCCAAGTCTGTTTAGAAACCCAGTGCTCTGGGGGCGCCTGCAGGGACCCTAACCATGCCGGGTTTGCTGTATACACCGGCATAGCCAGATTTGTTAAACCATTGACCTGTTCTCCTAGGTTAGAACCGAGGGAGCAGCCAGCCAGAGGAACCAGCTCTCAGTCCTCTTCGTGTCATTACGGTAATTCCCAGGTTTACATCTGCGCGCGCGCACTCAACTGTGTGTGCCGGGGAGATCAGGTAAATCGGTAGCGCGGACCAAATAAACCCTTGTTTTCCTAGGGCTTTGGACACTTTCTAGCAGCAGTATTGAGAGGGAGAATGCTAGGCAAGGTGGAGGCCCTACCATTCTGGGTGATTTTCCACAGAATGGCTCCATTTGATAGTGACCGGGGAAGGGTATCCGAGGACACTTTTCATTGCCTAATATCTCTGATTTTGTAGAAATGACATTATCAACAACCACCGAAAACCCGAGAAATGCAACCTTTAGCCCTCTACCAACACCCTGGTGTTATTGACAATTTCATCTAGCAATCAGACAGGATTCCTAGAAATGTGGGAAAGGGAGAGAGAGGGGGAAAGTTTGTCTTTTTTCTTGTTGCCGGACTACACTCAAACCTGCCCTCTTATTTCCAACACTCTGTGAAGACCAGAATAGGAGGGACGTTTGCTACAAATGAGGGGTAGAAACATTTCCCTTTGATTTTGTTAGCTGGCCCATAGTGTTCATACTAACGGTATCTGTTAGTGGAAATATAAGTGTGGCAAGTGACAATTTTTGTTATAGATTGTTTCAAGAAGTCTCAGCTACAGCTGTGTGTCTCAGACAGCAGGCTCATTTTCTTTAAGAAGAAATTTTAATATTCCCCCAAACACAATTAGTTCTCCAGAATTTTACAGGAAAATAAATTGATATTCCAATTTTAAGTAGACAAAATTAAAGAAAGTTTTTCTTTACTTGATTTTTTAAGGGACACTCAGTTTCATGTGGCATCTTAATTGAGGTAATGAATGCATTCAACTTTCTTGCATCTAACAGGTTCAGTAAGATCCTCTACAAAGAGAATCCTACATTAAATTTTTTCTTTTTGAATATCATATAAAATAGATATATGAGATAGATACGTATGTGTATACTGCTATAATACATACAGAGACAGGGGTCTGTATGCATCCACTTACACCTACAAATGGAGTGGGCAGAATCAGATGTGAATATTGTAGTGAAGGGGAAAATCCTCTTTCACAAGACCTATTGCCTTCAATTAAAAAACATGTTTATTTCCATTTCAAGCAGAACAATAACAATAATCCACTTATATTGTTGTGTTCTGCAAATAACTAAAAAAGAAATAAAACGGGGAAATGGATTTAAATCCCATCCTTTCCAAAGTTCATTACAACTCATAATAACAAAGACAATAAATATTTAGGAAGCAGAGACAAAGTGGGAAACATCAAATGAGAAGCCCGGGGCTGTGCCTAGATGCCCTCCAAGTAGGGCATTAGGTCACTCTCAGAGAGAAACACAGCCCGCCACTTCAGCTGTGGCTTCGGATGAGGCAGAAACTGTGCTGTCAAGTTGCTGAAACTGCTCCTGCTCTGCTCCTTTGAGAATCGTCAGGTTGAGAAACACAACTACACGGGAAGAGGGAGCATGCGGACCCCGGGCCTCCCTTTCAGTAACACACATTCTTTCCACTGCTCTTACCTATGCCCAATGCTCCAGGCACAGAGGGTGATTGGGCATAGGGCTCTCCTTCCAGAAGCAACTGCCCAAGGAAGCACAAGAAAATGTTCTGTGCTCCAAGTTGAGGCAGGAGCCCAAATCGGGCCCCGCAGAGGGTGGCCTGGAGCCAAGAAGAACACAATTGCACAACCACAAACACACCAGCCAGGAAGTCAGGGAGGGCCAGAGGAAGGTGGTGTCCAGCATCTCTTAAGAGGAACCTGGCTGAGCAAGGAAAACATTCGGTGTCATTCCTCCCAATACTCCTGTCTGTCACTTTCCTTCCATTCTAAAAGAAAGATGCATTCACAGCAAACAAGCCAGCAAACCATGCCTAAGAGCCATATCATCTCAGATTCCCATTTCCCAACAGGCTTTCTAGTTCTCCACAAATAATATCCCCGCTCACTCGGCTCCCTGCTCTAATAATTGGGGGAGGGGGTGAGCCATGTCTAGAGAGACTGGAGACATTCGATCAGAATTCAAGGCAGCTTCTCACAACTCTCTTGTTTATAGAAAATGAATGTCTGCCTGGCTTGCTTTTAGTTCTGGAAAGGGGTCAGTCTTTATCAGCACGGTTCACACAGATCCTGGATTTTTTTCCCTTATCTTAAATTGACCCGCTTTTAAGATAAAGACATAATAGAGAAAGCATTGACCTTACCTGGTCCCTAATGAGCTGGAAGTCAGAAAACCCCGCTCTCATTTCCTCTCATCTCGAGTCGCCTGAGAAGAGTCTCGCGCTACCTTTTGGGCACCGCGCCTGGAGATAGCCCCTCACCGACGCGCGTGCTTACGCCGCCGAGCGCGCTCGCAGAGTGTGCGGCCTCCAAGTCCGGGAATTCCTCCCCCGGCTCCCCAAATCGGAGGCCTCGATGCCAGCCCAGGCCTAACCCTGCCCCCGGGAGGATTTAAAAGCTCCCTGGCAGGCTCCCCAGCAAGTCTTCCCTTGTGAAAGGCCAAGTCCTAAGCCGTGGGAAGAACACCTGCCTCCTGCGAGGCCCAAGCACTGGAGCGCGGGGCCTCGTCCGCCTCCAGGACTAAGTGCCCCGAGCGTTTCTCGCACCATCGGCTCCGGCCTGCGTCTGATTTCACTCGCGGGCCCCAAGCTACCTCCCTCAGGGCCAGCCCCTATCCCAGAGCCGCTGCCCCGGCTGCTGAGGCATTCCCTGCCCCCACCCACCTCCCGGCCTTGAGGACTCCAGCTGTACCCACAAGTGTCTCTGTTGGGGGCGGCGGCAGCCTGGACTCCCTTCTCCCCTGCTCAGCGCATCTCTGTCCCGCTCTTCTCGCCTGCCCCGAACCCAGCCCTGTCCCCGGCCTGGCCGACTGAGAGGGCGGCTTTCCTCCCTCTCCGACCCACAGCTCCGGGTTCCCAGGCTGGGGCGGGGGTGGTGTGCCGCTTTGGGATGCTAAACATCAAACAAGCCAAGCCTGGGGTTTCAGGCCCCGAAGCCACTAGAGCCGCTCTCCAGGGCTCTCGAGAAAGTCCCCGTGTTTACTTGGCAGGGTGGGGGTGGGGGAGAGGAGGAAGGGGGGATGCTGTCTGCAAAATCTCCCCCACTCTCCGCAGCCGTCGGGGCTTGGGGATGGGTGGGGTGCTTAGGCGGGGGCGCTCAGCTTCTCTGGGATCTTGGAGCGAACTGCGCTGCCCGCCCCCCTACGTGGGGAAGCTTCTGGCTCTTCCAGCACTTTAGCGCCAGGGACATCCCCAGAAGGCCGATTTCTCCAGGCCGGAACCTGGGCCAGAGATGCTGGAGACCTAGGGAAGGTCCACTCCAAGCGAAAAGGCCAATCGGCTTCGCAGGGGGGCACCGAGATGTGGGGTGGGGAATGTGCCCAGGCTGAGGTCTTTTGCTGCACCCAGCGCGCACATATTTCCTTATTAAAAAGCTTCACCTTGCGTTCCAGGGCCACTTCCTGAAGCTACTACAATCTCCCGGCCAGGAGCTGGAGCTGGTGGACCCCGGGTGAAGGATGGAGAGAAGCGGCCAAGTCTCTGTTCCTCTGGGTCCCATCAGCAGACCCCGCTGAACTCACTTTCCTCCCTCCTCCCCCATCCCCAACAAGTAAACAGACTTCAAACTAAGCCGGCTCGAGGTGGCAGGGAGAAGAATGTATTTCATAAAACTCCATCCAGCGCAAGGGCGTTAAGGCCAAGGGAACCACAACCTACTAAATTTGTGACTCTCAGGTGCCCTCTCTGGGCTAGGATGGGGGGAGGGGGCAGCTGCCCTTGCCGTTGTTGGGCACCGGGGCGCCGCCCCAGACCAGACTTGTGCTGGGCCTGGGGCACGTTAACCTCCCATCCCCACGGAATTAGAATCTTAGAGCAAGCATCTCCCCCGCCAAGCCGCCCCCCCAGCTGTGATTTGACCACATACACAACCTGTCCCGGGACCACAGCTGCTCATTTCAACACAAGTGTTCAAACTTTACTGATTTTTGCTTGTTTTCCAAAATGTGAGGCCTCCTGAGATTTTCCCCAACCAGCACACTCTGTAGACCCAAGCAACCATCCTCGAATTCTCTGAGTCTCTTCTGAATATTGGAAATCATATCTCAGCAGCCAGACCCAGGAGATGAACCCCTTCCTGGCCCCTACTCGTAAGGTATCAGGGGAGGGGAGCCCCCAGGAAGTCAACAAAGAGGGACTGCCGGTCTGGAGCAAGGCCTTGGCCTAGACAATTTCTCTCACAAGTTCCTAGGGTTGGGGTAAGGCGGCAGTTGGGTGAAAAGAGAGATGGAGACAGAATAAGAGGAAAAGTAAGGAAGAAAAGATGAAGAGAGGCAAGAAAGGAAAAAGAAAGATGAAATTCTAGGCATGAAGTGAGTACAAGCCAAGTATGAATCTATCCCCCACAAACACTTCCAGGCTAAGAGGGACCCGCTCTGCCGCTTTTGCTAGGTAGGTTTATCAAGGGTGACACAGAAGGGGCAACAGACCATCTAGGGACTGATTTCCCTCTGTCCAGAACCACACCTTCCTCGTCCCCTCTCCAGGGCAACCCTGAGATTTCCCCAACAATCACATCTGGGCACCAAAGAGACCAGGAAATTCAAAGTAGAAAGAAAGATCGAAGATGATTTTTTTTATTATTATTATTTTGCTGGGGTGGCCCGGGTGGGAATAACAGCAAGAAGTAGAAAGTTGGGAACAGGAGAAAGATTCCTTACTACAAAGATATTTAGGAGCCCAGAGATGGAAACCGGTGGAACAAAGAGGGAAAGCCCAGCTTCCAAAGTCCTGCCTTCAGGGTCCCCAGGCCAGTAGCCAAGTCAAAAAATTTCCCAAGACCAGAAGGACCCTCAGAGGCTAGGGATCCATGTCCAACCCTGCATGGGGATAGCTGTTTTAGAGCAGAAATGAGACCCAGATAGACTTCCCCACTTTTGAAAACAGCCTCCCACCGAATTCTAATTCCAACGCAGCTCTGCAGCAGATTAGAAATAAGCTTTGGTGTTGAAAGCTACAGGGACCATCTGTTCAGTAAAAATGATTCCTCATTCAGAATTATTTAAAATGTATGCTATTTAAAACGTTTTAAAGTTTTAATCGTTGACTTAGCTGTATAAGACCACGGTAGACACTTCGAAGTTTTCAAAAAACAGAAGCCTGGCTTTGAAAACTAGTCCTTTGGTCTCTTTCTCTTCTGTTCTCCCTTTCCCTCCTGACTGAAGTAGTTTAGCTTTTTTCCCTCTCTACTGCCAAGTCCCAGGACTGTTTAAGGTTTGGTTCTACTCAATTTGGGGATGGAACAAAACTCCATTTCCCTGCGGGACAAGGACTCTGGGCCCAGCTTCTTAGCTGGTTTAGGATCCCTTTAGCTCCCAAACAATTCCAATCCCATCAGGCCAATGACGAGCCACCCCCAACACCACCACCAAAAAAAAAAAAAAAAAGCCTTTTAAAGCCAAATCAAAACCAAACAAAAGGTAGACTTTTAATCAGAAAAAGAATCCTTTTAATTTGTATAATTTATTAGAAGCTTCTTAGGAACTATATTTAAGCCAGATATCTACATAAGTTACAACAGAAAAAGACTGACACTGCAAATACCAAACTGCCAAATAATATACACAGATCTGTCAATGCCCATAAAAAATATGATGGGCTGGGGGCAGGGACTGGGCTTTTTTTTTTTTTTTTTTACAACAAAATGTACAGATTACTAAAAACTAGGCGTGTTGTCCAACTTTTGACAGCGTTTTACAGCTACAAGTTCACATCAAACATAAAACAATTTTAGCCTGGGCTCTTCCCGGGGCTGAGCCTGGGCAGCCAGCGGGCGCTGGGAGGGGGCATTTCCTTTGTGTCAATGACATGTGGGTCCTGTCGTAGAGTCTTTCCTCTCCCCAGCCCCCATCTCCCCTTCAAAAGAAATCCTGGTATTTACAAGCGAGTCCACCTTGCTGGCGCAGTGTACCCAGAGTGAAGTGTGCGGTCTTTCGAGTCCAGAGCCATGTCATTGTGGAGCCCTCTCCAAACTGCACCCTGCCTGAGCGAGGGAAACGCATTTCAATCACCTAAAAGACACCCAAAAGCTGTTTTTTGTTATGTCCTTCTCTGTTTAAAGACTCCTTAAAGAATTGGATTCACTTGGTTGTTTTTATTTTCTTTTTTTAAAAAATTCCCACAAATTTTAGAAAAAAAAAAAAAAAGACGTCCAGCAGTTTGGCTTTTGTGTGTTTTCCCCTTGGTCTAAACGGGACAGATTCTTAAGAAAAGTCGAAGCGCAGGGAGCGGCGGGTGGTTGGTGATGTGTGGCCGGTAGGAGGGAAAGCGATGAGGCAGCGCGCTGGGCCCGGCCCGGCCCGGTGTCCTCTCACCAGGTCCGACCATATAGCAAGGTGGAGCAGGACATGGTGCCATAGTCCGAGCCCGAGGAGTTCAGGTGGGACAGGCTGGAGACCTGGCCCTGAAGCGCCGCGGGGCTGGCGGCGTGGTGCGCCAGGTCCGGAGACTGGCCCGCGCTGCCCGGCTGGTGGCCCGGGTGTGCCCCCAGGCCGGGGCCACCGCTGCCCACCGAGATAGCCGCCGCGGCCGCCTGAGCAGCCTGCGCCTGCTGCTGCGCCTGCTGTTGCGCGTGGCCTTGAAGGCTGCCGGCACCCGGCGCCGGGGCGCCTGCCTGGCAGGGTTTGCCGTCTTTCACTAGGACCGGCACGGCCACGCGGCGCGGCGACTGCTGCTGCGCTTGCTGCTGCTGCGGGCACCCGGCGCCCCCGCCGCCGCCGCCGCCGCCGCCGCCGCTGTCCTGCTGCAGTTGCTGCTGCGCCGCCTTGTCCTTGGCTTGGCGCTTCATCTTGTAGCGGTGGTTCTGGAACCAAATCTTGACCTGCGTGGGTGTCAGGTGGATCATGCTGGCCAGGTGCTCGCGCTCGGGCGCCGACAGGTACTTCTGCTGCTTGAAGCGTCGCTCCAGCTCGTACACCTGCGCCTGGGAGAAGAGCACCCGGCGCTTCCGGCGTGGTGCGCTCGGCAGCGGGGCCATGTTCTTGCTCACGTCCCCCAGCGAGCCCAGGCCGCCCATGCCGCTCATGTTCATGCCGCTCGCCGGGCCCATGAAGCGGGAGACTGTAAGCGACAAACGCACAGCGTCGGCGGGGGCCGGGCCGGGCCAGGCCACCTCTGCCTTCGGCGCCCTTGGCCGGCCCGGCCCACCCGACGGCGCCCTCCTCACCTAGGCCGCCTGCGCCCTGCCAGGCCTAAGCGCCGAGGATAGTCAGCGCCTGCCCCAGGCCGAGCCGTCGAGGGATTTACTGGAAAGCTCCCCACCTCACCCCCCGTTGCCTCCCTCAGTCTCAGGGCTCCAGCCCAAAAGCAAAGTGGAGAAAGGCCGCTTCCGTTCCTTTCTTGCCCAACCCTGGCCAGAGTCGTTGGGTTAGCGGGCCACAGGCGGCGAGCTGGGCCCAGACCAAGAGCTGGGGTCCCACGGTAGACTCCAACTTTGGGAGTTTGGGAGAGTGGGGTGTTCACTTTCGAAAGCTAAAGTCCCAGACGCTTTGCCTCTTGGCCGCTCTCTCCTGTCAGCCCCAGGGAGGGCACTTGCTCGGCCCCTTTGGAGCCCCCTCTGAAGCCGCGCGCCCTTCCGCCTGCCTAGACTGGGGAACCAGCCGGCCGGGTCCCCTGAGCGCGGCGCAGTAGGGCAGCCTCCCGCCCGGCCAGGCCGCGACTCTCTGCTCCCTCCTTGCCCCCAGCTCCCTTAGTTTTTTGGGGGCGGGAGGGCGATCCCTGGGCACTCTGAGGTCTCCTCAGCGGAGCGGAGCTGCCAGTCGGCCGCATCTAGGAGACGCCGAATACTAGCACCTGCTCGCAAGACCCCAGCGTGACCAAGTGTCTCTTCTGGGACCCCTCAGTCCAGCAAGGGGAAGAATCCCCAGCTCCCGCACCCTACTCCCTGGCGCGGCTTCCGGGCCGCCCACCCTGACGCCCTGGGCGCAGCCGGCAGGCGCTGCGCCTCCTGGGCTGCTCTGCCCGCGCCGCCCGTACTCAGCCCGCGGCCCGGCAGTGGGGCG